>NC_035437.2:14633749-14933749 GCF_002127325.2 Helianthus annuus | reverse complement strand
ACCGCACATCACCAGGGAGACTCCGGCTACCGCCAGGCTCAATGGGTTGGCCTTACATAGGTGAAACTCTCAAGCTCTTCACTGAAAACCCAAATTCATTCTTCTCCAACCGAGAAAAAAGGTTTAGTGTTATTTACTTCATTTTCAATGTTTTTGGTTTCGGTTTCGGTTTCTGATTCGGTAATTCGCCTTTTATTCGATGTTTTAAAATCTGGTTTTTATACCATACTCGATTTGACTCAGAAACAGTTTAACCAAGTGTATCGGACGGTTTAACCAGATGTACCAGATGGTTTAACCGGTTATACATATCCCATTGTAAAGATATGAACCATATAAGTGTATCATTCATTGGATACCCTATATTCATGACCTATCAGTTTTTTTTGGTTTTCATGTGGGTATTATTCTTGATTTTACGTGGTTAAAAATGATGGATTGAATTTCTCTTACTTCAAATCCCATCTTATACTCTTTACCCAAAAAATCCCATCCTATATTTGCATTAAATAAGTGTCTTAAAAAGTATCAAAAAATTTAATTCATTTTTGGCCATTCGATATTTTTAAATATATTTTAAAATTGCATTTATTAAATATAATATTATATAGTAATATATTAATTAATATAATATGATTTGATCGAGTAAAAATATAAGGTCATCCGTTATACCAAGCACTCATTATCTATCACCATTCCTTACCGCCACATCACCATTTCCTTCGTTATTCACTCCTTTACCACTCAACTTATGTTATACTCATTACCCATCATTCATCTTTCATCTTTTTTTCTAAATTTTTTTAATTGAGAGAGAGTAGTGAGCAGTGAGAGGGGTGAGGATCACACGTATCATTCATTTTTTGTGGGATGAGGGAGAGGTGCGGTGTTCACCGACCCATATAGGCTCCACACACCCCTCTCTCACTGGTATAACACATGTCCTAAAATCGTAAATCGGTATCAAAATAGTCGGAGATTATCACCTAATACCATTCTCGTTCATAAAACATACATAGATATATTCTGCCGATTTCTTTAACCATCAAACTACCAAACACCATTACATAAAAAGTGTCAATTCGGTAAAAATGTGTCTAGGTTTGTATCTTTAGTGACATAAAGAGTAATAAAAATCATAGTTATTATCGACGCTTTTTGGTCAAAAAAGTCAAATCTTTTATCGCAATCTTTTACCGTCACTATACGTTTTTAATTTAACCTGAAATACTCTTATTGACATTTTTTTTCATGTGCAGTAAAATATGAAATATTTGGAAAACTTATTTGGAAAACTTTTTGTACTGCACCTAACAAAATAGACTAAACTGTCAAAATGGTCCCTAAGGAGGTTTGGTCACCTTTAACACTTTAGTTCAAAATTCAAATCTTTTGAATATGAGTCCCTGTGGTTTCAAATTTGTTGCTATTTCATCCAAAAACAAAGCGTGGCCATATTTTCAGTTACCATCCAGCTTTTTTGCACGGGTATTGATCATTCTCAATACGGTGTTGGTCATTTTCAACATGTTTTGGTCACTGAAATATCTGGATGTTAACTGAAAAATCTGACCAGATTTTGCTTTTGAATGAAAATGGCAACAAAATTCAAACCACAGGGACCCAGATTTAAAAGGTTTAAGTTTTGGACTAAAGTAGCAAAAGTGACCAAACCTCAGGGACCATTTTGGCAGTTTATTCAATAATATATATGAAAATTAGTTGTTAACCATAGGTTCTAGTTTCCATTTTTCTTACTTGTTTAGAAGGTATAATTATATAAGTTTCAGTGTGTACCATAGGTTCTAGAAGGTATAATAAGATAAGTTTCAAATATGTAAAAAATATTAAAAGAAAAAAATCAAAACCAACAGATTTGACAACCCTACCATATCACACTTAATACATAATCAATTTTATATAATCAATTTTATATTAAGAAATACATTATAATCATAATTCACTTATACACGATACTTAATTAGTAAATATAATAGGAGTTAGAAGCAGTTACACAATCATTTTATACGTCACGATTAAATCAAAAGGTACAAATATATCATACGGCTTTAATATTTCTTTACTTCAAATTGGTTACGTAATATAGAAATCCATCGATTACAATATAGGTTAGTACGTTTTTCCTTAAAACTACCAAGTCGAAAAGTAGTTAAAACTTAAAAGGCATACATTGGCATCATAAAAGTTTTCCAAAATAGTAGCACCTTATTTAGCAACAGAATGTGGTATAAAGACCCCTTTGTAGTGTATGATAATGTACCAGACCTTTTTGTTTTTTAGACATTTTCTAAAACATTCAAATGATATTGATCATGTTGTGAATTTGTTACATGTAGGTATGGGAAAATATTCAAAACACACATATTGGGGTGCCCTTGTGTGATGATATCAAGTCCTAAATTAGCAAAGATGGTGTTGGTGAGTGAATCACATATGTTTAAACCAACATATCCTCTAAGCAAAGAAAAGATGATCGGCCCAGAAGCCGTTTTCTTTCACCAAGGTCCATACCATACCCATCTCAAGAAACTGATCCAGTCGTCGTTTCTTCCTTCTAAGATCAAAGGTTCGGTTTCCCAAATCGAAGACATCGTTCTCAGGCTTCTTCCCACTTGGGAACATAATCACACCATCAACACTTTACCTGAGATGAAAAAGGTGTGTTCATTTGCTGGCTACTTAGAATATTATGTTTGACTTATAAACTGATCACTATTTTTTTTTTATAGTATGCTTTTGAAGTGGCAATGTTATCAGTTTTTGGGAAGAAGTTGGAGTCAGAGATTGAAGGAATAAAGGGTTTGTATCAATGTTTGGAAAAAGGGTACAACTCCATGCCTTTGGATCTTCCTGCCACTCCATTTAATAAAGCAATGAAGGTATATATATATCTTTCTAAAAATAGCAAGTTGTTTAATTACTTTTATAAGGTAAAGTTCTTGTACAAATAATCTTAACATACTAAACATACAAATTGAAGGAAAACTCAAAAAGACAAGGTGGCATTTTTGTAATTATCAATAACTATCAAAGTTACTCTACAAATACCTCTAAAAAAACCTAACCACTCCCCCCACCCCCAAAAAAAACCTAAACCCCCCACCCCCCCCCCACCCCCCAAAAACCTAAAAAAAACCTACCCCCCCCCCCCACACCCCCAAAAACCTAAAAAAAAACCTAACCCCCCCCCCCAACCCCCAAAAACCTAAAAAAACCTAACCCCCCCCCCCACCCCCCACCCCCAAAAACCTAAAAAAAACCTAACCCCCCCCCCCCAAGCTAAAATGCTAAAAACTAAACCCCCAAAAAACCTAAAAAATCTAAAAAAATAAAAAAAAACACACAAATTATTTTATTTTATTTTTTTAACATTTTTTATTAAAAAATCGCTATTTTAGTAGCAGCAAAAAAAGAAAAAAAAAAAATTTTTTTTTTGCTAACGAAATGTAGCGATTTTTTAATAAAAAATGTTAAAAAAAAATTGTGTTTTTTTAGGTATTTTTGGTTGTAACTTTGATAGTTGGTGGTAATTACAAAAATGCCACCTTGTCTTTTTGGGTTTTCCTTCAATTTGTATGTTTAGTATGTTAAGATTATTTGTATTTGATCTTTTACCTACTTTTATATTCCCAGATTTGATCCCTTTTACAGATAATCTGTCAGAAACCCATGAGGTCTAGTTAACTGAATGGGTAAAACCAGAATGTTTTTGTCTAGACATATTTCAATATTGAGAATGTTACTGAATGGGTAAAACCATGTGTAGTGGGCGTTTTTTTTTAAAAGATTCAAAAAAAAAACGCCCGAAAACGCCCAACGCACTATTACATGGGGCGTTATATTTAAAAAAATTTTGAAAAAAATGTTGAATGGCGTTTTAAATAAAACGCTCATGAACTCTGCATCTTTGACTTGAAGGGGCATGTGGCCAATGGTATGTCTCTATTGTTTGACCAGCTGTTTGCTTTATTTATTTATTTTATTATTATTTTTTTTTTCAATTGATTGAATGGGGGTTATTGGTATAATGCCCCACTACACCACTTTTGCTATAATGTCCCAACGCTGACTAGGATGCCACGTGTCGAATAATGCCCCATGGTAAGGGCATTATACAAACTTACCACTACACATGGTCTTATTGTGATAATAAAAATGTATGTATCAGTATATGAAGACATTTTTATTATAAAATATATTAAGTTATTAGGAATATGAAAACAAACCTATATTTGGATGCAATTCTTAAAATAGTTCTTTTAAATAGACATTTCACTTGATATTTTGATACATAAATACAATAAAACCTCTATAAATTAATAATGTTGGAACCGTGATATTGTACTAACTTAACGAGATATTATTATATCGATAAATTAATAACTTATTAATTTATTAATTTAAAGCGATACGTATGACCTTTAAATTTCCAAGTCCAATGTACTTTCACAAAAAAAATTTGAACGGTCAACAAAATTAATTTATGTGTGTACATTCACAAATTAATTGAATTTGTCAAGTTCATTGTTTTTTAATACAAAAAGTTAATTCATGGTACCAAAAAATAAATTATAAAAACATCTTTTAGTAGTTATTAATTTTATAGTTTCGTTGGAACCAATATATATACATTGGGATATCAAAAAATTATTATCTTTTGTACTGGTTCCAAGTTGGGATTGGACAAATTATTAATTTTATTAAGGTTATTAATTTATTGAGTATTACTTTATAGAGGTTTTACTGCATACACACACTTATATTTAAGCATACAAGAATGAGTTTAACTAATATACACTAAATAGTTATAAGCTAAAGAACCCCTTTTACTTTTCATATTTATAACCCACCCTCTCTAAATCCTTGTGATGAGACCTTCCCTCACCACATTTGATTGCACTGCCGTCAACAACCACCAACACTCCGTCTTTTTCTGACCATAACCTCACATCGATGTCTCTTCCCCAATTTAGGTTAAGGTTTAGTGACCCTGAACAACAATGGCCACGGTAAACATCGACCAGCGTATCTCTCCAAAAGGAAGGACGTACTATCCATCCTTATATAAATTTGTAATTTTGGTAAATGCATTAGAGCTATTTGTGTAATTTACTCAAAACAATTATACTATGGATTAAACCTTTTATTTGGTACTTTTAACCTAAAGAGTTTAACAAAAAAAATAAAATAAAAGTGAACAATACTCTTGTGTCTATAAGCACATGACACACACATAAATATATGTGTTCATTTTGTCCATATGTATGTATTAACTAATTTGGGGTGATGTGTACTTGAATTTGCAGGCAAGAAAGGCTCTACATGAGAAACTAAGGAGGGTGATAGAGAAGAGAAGGGAGAGTGGGGAGACTGGTGAAGGATTGTTAGGGACATTCATGTTGTCAAATGAAGTAGAAGGGAAGATGAAACTGAGTGAATCACAGATAGCTGATAACATAATAGGGGTGATATTTGCAGCTCATGATACCACTGCAACTGCTCTTACATGGCTCCTCAAATATCTCCATGACAATCCACATCTCCTCCATGCTGTCAAGGTACACCATCTTTCATTACTATTTTTTAAATTGTTTATAACATATTGTACACAACCAAATAATTTATGTGTTCTTGTTCAGAGGGAACAAGAGGAAATACGGTGCAAAAGACTTGAAGCCAAACGTAGGATTACATGGGACGATACAAGGCGAATGCCATTAACTACCCGTGTAATACAAGAGACTTTGAGGGCTGCGAGTATACTTTCGTTTACTTACAGAGAAGCAGTAGAAGATGTAGAAATGGAAGGATATTTGATACCAAAAGGTTGGAAGGTCCTTCCACTCTTCAGAAGTATCCATTACTCATCTCACTTCTTCCCTAACCCCAACAAATTTGATCCATCAAGATTCGAGGTAATTTACTATAAAAGTTATAATTAAAACCTCTAATAATTAGATTACGTATTACGTATATCTACTTCTTTGTTGGTATTATTTTTGTTTTGTTGATGTTCACTTTCTATCTCCTAGGATAGAGGAAATGTTTGCCCCTATTCTATCCTCAACAGACCTTACCATATGAGTGGGATTTTACTAGATACATTCGTTTATTTGTTTATATGTTACATATATCAATGACATGGCGTTGTGGTAGCTAGCTATACGTGTTAATTCATTGCATGCAAGTGCGTGTAAGGTGGTGCTTTGAGCTCTTCTTTCTTACCCCTTTCTAGAAAGATTTTGTCTTGACTCACCATACATGTTACATGTGTCTCTTCCTACATTACGCACATCAACATTCAAATATGGACCACTCCTTTATCTTATTTTGTATCGATCTTATCTTGGTCTGAGTCTGAATTTGATTCTGATTCTGCATCTGGGTCTGGGTCTCTATGAATTGTGGTTGATTACGTATGGCTCTGACCAACTGAGATGATTCTATGTAGGTTGCACCTCAGCCCAACACATATATGCCATTCGGGAACGGTGCCCACTCGTGTCCAGGAAGCGAACTGGCTAAGCTCGAGATGCTCATCTTCGTTCATCACCTCACCACCACTTTCAGGTAACTATATATCGAGCATGTCATGTGTCACTTTTTAACGTGTTACATTAAATTTTAACATTTATCATTTATGCTATGTTATTGTAGATGGGAAGTGATAGGAGAAGAGGGGATACAATACGGGCCGTTTCCCGTACCCCGAGACGGCTTACCGATCAAAGTCTACCCTGTTAAGAAGGATTAACAATGTTGAAGATTAAGGTGTTGTTTTCATGGGGTCAAAAGTTGTACCCTATTAAGTTACACTTTTATTTATGATGCACATATTTGTAAAAAAGTGTAATTACTAAAAAAAAAGAAGGTAAAATAGGCAGAGACAATTGATGAGGGGGCCCATTGTGGTCACTACGGCAGGACCAACTGTTGATGTCACCTGTGAATTAGGAAAGATACAAAATAAAAGTTTATATAAAAATCATTCATGAAACATGTGTAACCTCCTCTTTTTGGGAATCATTTCTTACATCGTATTCTTTTTAGATCAAATTTGTATGGACCATGTGATTGTGTAAAATCTTTTGTAAAACTTTAGGCATATGAATTACTTTCAATCGTGTAAGAGCACATTTTATACTTCTCACACACCCCGTTGGGGCTGAGATGGAAGCCCGGTGTCGTAGGGAACACCACGCCACCCATGGTATGGGCGGTGCCGCATATATCATGTATATTTTATAATGTTATTATGTGGTGTGATTAAAAAAATATGTTGAAAGATGGGTATAACATGGTCTTAAAGATGCAGAGAAAGATAGACTAGGATGATGATGTAACGTTAAGGTGTCACAAATATAAATAAGTGGTATAACAGATGGTCTATGAGTCGAAACTCATGATATCTGGTTATTTTCACAATAGCCGTCTTCTAACGAAGTATATTGACCTTTCACCTTCATTAGATTATCAAAAATATTACTTGGAATTAGTAAAAAGATACTACGTAAAACCTTATCTTACCATGAATCTTGAAACCAATTTTTCTATAGAAACCAATTTCATGTGGATTAGTTATATATGATGGCGAAAACACGAAGAATAAAAGAATAATGTTTTTAGGAAAGATAAAGACAAATGATTTATTATGAGAACCATCCGTACGTATGATCTGAAGACAAATAGTAAATCTTGTGGGGTGCATTGTGGAGTTGTAGAAAGAAAGAAAGAAGTGCCCACAAGATTGCCACGTTCGTCCTTGTTCGTGCACAATTTAGTGAAGGATGAGATTAGCTGGCGATGGCGACCAATTCTATGAATCTATCACATGTGACAAAAATCGTATGATATTTTATCTATGGTTTTTAACTATGATATTTTATTTATGGTTTTTAAGAATAAACAACATACGTGTATAGTATGATTAGAGATGAAACTCGAAAAACAAAGTTTAATTAAATAAATAATTAAACGTTCTCTTATCGCATCACATGACAAATAGATAAACTATTCTAGGAAGATCAAAATACAAAACTCGTCGTCATTGTATTTGCTCTAACTAAGGCTGTCTTTTTTAACCGAAACCTGAAACCCAACCCGAAAGCAAAGTCAATCGAACCCGAAGTAGACGAAACCTGAAAAAACCCTGTAACCGAATAACTGTAAACCCGAACGCGAATATAGTTTTATGGATTGGTTAACGGGTTGAATAATGGGTAATCGGTTTAACCCGAAAAACCCGAAATAGCTTTAAAACAATTAGTAATAGAAAACAATCGAAATTCTATGTAATCTCTTTTGAGTATGTATTTCTTATTCTCTGTATATCTTATTCAACATTTAAATAAAGAGTACATATATATTTACAATCGATATAACTGCCAAACAGTTATTCGGAAGCCAAAACGGTTATTGGGAGAAAAACCCATAAGGTGTATTATGTATGTATATCTGATTCATAACACTCCCCCTCAGATATACATTACTTGTTCATTATACACTGTTAACAACATGCTTCAGGAGGATGTTAAAACGATACTTCAGGACCTATGAGATAAGCTGATACTGCAAACCAGTTATGTTGCCTCGTTAAAAACCTTACTAAGAAAACCCAATGGAACAAAACATAGTCAAGGAAAAGATTACAGTGTGTATAATGCCCCCCCCCCCTCAATTTAGCTAACGTCTTTTAACCTACGAAACCCAATCTTATGTGATAACTGCTCGAAACTGCTTCTAGGTAAAGATTTTGTGAACAGGTCAGCTAAATTTTCACTTGACTTGATCTTGCGAACATCAATTTCCCTTTCTTTCTGCCAGTCATATGTTGAGAAGAACTTTGGTGAAATGTGCTTTGTTCGATCAATCTTGATGTAACCTTCTCTGATCTGAGCTATGCAAGCAGCATTGTCTTCATAAATAATCGTCGGCTCCTTCTTGATCTGTTATAATCCGCATGCTTCTTGTATGTGATTAATCATTGATCTCAACCAGACGCGTTCTCGACCAGTATCATATAGTGCTATCAATTCGGCATGATTCGATGATGTTGTTGTAAGTGTTTGCATAGTTGACTTCCAAGAAATTGTTGTGCCACCGTATGTGAATATATAACTTGTCTGAGATTTTGCTTTGTGAGGATCTGATAGATATCCGGCATCAGCATACCCAACAAGCTGGGACTTTTAAACTTTCTGATAGAAAAGACCTAAGTCTTGTGTCCCACAAATATACCAAAATATGTGTTTTACACCATTCCAGTGTCTACGTGTTGGATTCGAACTGTATCTCGCCAGTACATGAATTGCAAATGCAATGTCAGGTCTTGTGTTATTTGCAAGATACATAAGGGCACCGATCGCGCTTAAGTACGGTAATTCCGGACCAAGTACTTCTTCGCCTTCTTCTTGAGGGCGATAAGGATCCTTGTGTGGATCCAGCGGTCGAACAACCATAGGTACGCTAAACCGATGTGCTTTATCCATGTTGAAACGTACTAACATCTTCTGGATGTAGTTTGATTGATGGACAAATGTGCCATTGCACAGACACTCAAATAGTAGTCCGATGCATAATTTTGTCATACCAAGATCTTTCATTTCAAATTCCTTCTTTAACAACTGAGCAGCTTTTTCTATCTCTTCAGGAGATCCGATGATGTTGATATCATCAACATAGACTGGTATTATAGTGAAATTTGAGAGTGATCATTTTATAAAGACACATGGACTGATTACATCAGACTTGTATCCTTCTTTTTCGAGATATTCACTAAGTCGATTGTACCACATACGACTTGATTGTTTGAGACCAAATAAAGATCTTTGGAGCTTTATGGAACACATATCTCGAGGTGTTGATTTTAATGCTTCAGGCAATTTTAATCCTTTAGGGATTTTCATCTAGATGTCATTTTCAAGTGTTCCGTATAAGTATGCGGTGACGACATCCATTAGTCTCACATGAAGTCCTTCAGAGATTGTGAAGCCGATTAGGAACCTAACTAAGGGTTATCGCATCCACTACATGGGAATACGTTTCCTCATAATCAACTCCTAGGATTTGGGAAAACCCTTGTGCTACTAGTCGAGCCTTATATCGTACAATCTCATTCTTTTCATTTCTCTTTATTGCAAATACCCATTTATAACCTACTAGTTTGACGTCTATAGGTGTTCGGACTACAGTCCGAAAACATGTCGCTTTCGAGCGAATTTAATTCGGCATTTATGGCTTCTTGCCATCTTGGCCAATCATTTCTGTGCATGCACTCTTCTAAAGTTTTAGGTACGTAATCATTTTCATTCATTACATCCGTTGTTATAGCATATGCGAATATATCATCAACACGTGTTTTATTCCGGTTCCACATTGTACTATCTTGTACATAATTAATAGAGATCTCATTTTCGTTCGGTACTGGTGTTTCTTCTGAAACTTCATTTTCCTCTGGAATCATAGTTGTCTCTTCCGGGACATTTACCTCTACCGGGGTTTCATTTATAATCTTTTGAGAGTTTTCACCACCTGCGTTATTGTGCTCTTTTCATTTCCGTGGGTTCTTATCTTTGGAACCGATTGGTCTCCCACATTTTCGTTGTATAGTAATCGCTTTCGGGACTACTTTAATTCGAGCAGGAGCATTTGATGCTGGTATATGTGACTTTGTCACTCTATTTGTGTCCGTGAATGCATTTGGTAATTCATTTGCTATTCTTTGAAAATGTATAATCTTTTGGACTTCATATTCACATTGACCACTTTGGGGGTCGAGATTTGATAACGATGATGCATTCCACGTTATTTCTTGTATTACAAGTCTTTCTTTGTTCTTATCCCCCCTAAGTCTGGGAACATTGTTTCATCAAAATAACAGTTAGCATACCGTGCTGTAAACATGTCTCCCGTCATTGGTGTTAAATATTTAATTATGGACGGGGAGTTAAAACCAATATAGATACCCAGTCTTCTTTGGGGTCCCATTGTAGTACGTTGTGGTGGCGGTATTGGTACGTATACCGCGCAACCAAAAATTCTAAGGTGGGACAAACTTGGTTCTCGTCCGGAGACCAGTTGCAATGGAGAGTATTCGTGATCAGCAGTTGGTCATAATCTAATCAGTGCAGCGGCATGCAAAATAGCATGGCCCCATGCAGAAAATGGTAGTTTACATCTCACTAAGAGTGGTCTAGCGATTATTTGTAAGCGTTTAATCAAAGAATCAGCTAAACCGTTTTGTGTGTGAACATGAGGTACTGAATGTTCAACATTGATCCCGATTGACATATAATAATCCTTAAACGCTTAAGATGTGAACTCTCCCGCATTATCCATTCGGATGTTTTTAAGTTGATTTTTGGGGAAATTGGCTCTCAAGTGTATGATTTGAGCTAAAAGTCGGGCAAATGCTACATTTCGAGTAGCTAAATGGCTCACATGTGACCACCTTGAGGATGCGTCTATTAAGACCAAGAAATAGTGGAATAGTCCACACGAAGGATGAATAGGCCAACAAATATCCCCTTGGATTCTTTCTAAAAATGATGGGGTATCCTGTATCAATTTAGTTCGTGAGGGGCGAGTTATAAGTTTGCCCAAAGAGCATGCTGCACATGATAAATCCTGTGGTAGCAAAACTTTTAAGTTTTTAAGAGGGTGCCCGGTTGCACTTTTGATTATTCGTCTCATCATTATGCTACTAGGGTGACCTAGACGGTCATGCCATATATTGAATGTGTCTTTATCTAATAGCTTTTGGTTACTCACCATGTATGATTCGATAGGATTGATATTAGTACAATATAATCCAGAGGATAAGGCTTCTATTGTTCAACAATGGTTTCATGGCCATTTTTGTTTGAAGTAATTTGAAGATATTCAATATTATTTTCCGATATTGTTTTTAGGTGGTAACCGTTTTTTCGAATATCTTTAAAGCTAAGTAAATTTATTCTGGATTTACTAGAAAATAATGCATTATCAATAGTTAATTGGGTACCTGAAGATAATGTTATGTGTGCTCTGTCGAAGCCTTCGATAAGGTTACTATCGCAAACCCCGACTCCTATCCCGGGAGCGGGTGCCGCGACATCCAGATCAGTGGTATCGGTGTTTATTAATTTAGCAGCAGAAATGAGACATCAGGACCGTAGTTAGGAAATATTTTTATCAGAGTAAAATACCAAACATTTTATAACAAATCATTGGCATAAAACCCAAGTTCATTTGACAATACACTTGTAGGGATAAACCCTAATTATTGAGAACAAAAACTCCTTTTTATTTAGGTAACTTTTATAGCCACTTTTCCAAGTCTTTACTGCTTTCCAGCTGGCTTCTATTGGTTTTCACATTGTGGTACCCGAAACGTGTTTTTAAAACATTTAATCAGCAAGAAATACTGGCAAGTACATTCCATTTTGCAAAGCATCAGTTGTTTACACATTACAGTATTAAGGGCGATTACAATTTTTATATCTACACAATTACTCGGTCAGTACGTGTCACTCGACGGATCTGTGATTATGGTCATATCACACATCGGATACCTGTGCCCATTTGTGAAGGTTATCAAGTACTGTATACAAACCCAATAATACTGGCAGCAATTGTAGAATTACAGATACTTAATCACTGTAATTGTATTTGAAAACATTTGAGGTTTTGGTAAAACATTTTGACTCAAAAAAAAGTACTCTCAAATAGTGAGAAAAAGTGAATGGACTTACATTGTTGACTTAGGTGATACTACTATGCCCTCCTGGTGATTCTCCTGGTTATTATCTATTAAAATTAAACAATGCACATGTGTTAGTAAAATAACCCAAATCACATTAACCGTACAACTCGAGACAGAATTCCAATGACTGAGTCAGGTAAAGCCTTGACATGCATTACGGAATCCTAGATCAATCGGGTGTAACACGAGATAGAACTCCAACGACTGAGTCAGGCAGAGCCTTGACATGCGTTACGCAGCCCTAAATCAATCGTGTAGGGTAACAGTAGGGTTATAGTACTTACAACGAGACAGAGCTTCGCTTTTATAGTGGGTATTATGCCCGAGTATAATAATTGCCTACAGAAAGTTGAGAGTGAATTTGATTTCTGAACAAAAATCAAATGAGCCTGTTGACCACTATTTATAGGTTGATCAAATGCGGCTCGCGGCCCGCGAAGACATCAGCTAACTCTCTCGCGGCCCGCGAGAGAGCACGTGTCGAGTATAGCTTGGTCGAGTCAATGTATAAGTCTGCTGAGTCACCTGCCACGTGGCGGGATGCCTTGACCGGCAATCTAAGCCAGTCGCGGTCCGCGAAGGCTTTAGCCAAGAAGGTCGCGCCCCGCGAGAGACTCCTAAACTTTGTTTTTCTTGATTTTTATAAGTATAAGGGTATTTCGGGCTCGTTTCTCGCGTACGGGGTATATTTTAGGACATTTAAGGGTGTCCAAGTATGTTTTAGGAGGGTTGTTATATCCTCTCCACCTTGTTTTAGATCTCGTCCTTGAGGTCTACTGGAACAGGTGTGGGTATTTCCTTTGCATTTCTGATTCGAGTTCCCAAGTGTATTCTGGTCCTCTCTTGGAATCCCATTTTACTTTGACCAGAACTAGTCTCTTGTGTTTGAGATTCTTGATCTTTCTATCTTCAATCTGAATGGGTTTCTTGATAAACTTATTTTTCTCATTTACCTTTATGTCCTTAAGAGGTATCACTAATGATTTGTCTGCTAAACACTTTTTGAGATTACATACATGAAACACATCATGTATTCCTGCCATTTCCTCTGGCAGTTGTAGCTGATAGGCTACGGGTCCTATTCTTATAATAATCTCAAAAGGTCCAACATACCTGGGGCTTAGCTTTCCTCTTTTAACGAATCTGACTACTCCTTTCCATGGAGAAACTCTTAATAATACTTTATCTCCTACTTGAAATTCTAAAGGGTTTCTTCTGTTATATGCATAACTCTTTTGATGATCTCGTGCTGCTTTTAGTCTTTCCTTGACTTGAATTATCTTATCGGTTGTTTCTTGCACTATTTCTGGTCCAGATAGTTGCTTTTCTCCAATCTCTGCCCAACAGACTGGACTTTTGCACTTTCGTCCATAAAGTGCTTCAAGTGGTGCGGCATTAATACTTGTATGATAGCTGTTATTCTAGAAAAATTCTATTAATGGTAAATGATCATCCCATTTTCCTCCAAAATCAATTACACAGGCTCTAAGCATATCTTCCATCGTCTGAATTGTCCTTTCGCTTTGTCCGTCCGTCTGTAGATGATAAGCCGTGCTTAGATTTAACCTGGTTCCCATTGATTTTTGGAAACTTGTCCAAAAATGAGAAGTAAAACGGCCATCTCTATCAAATACGATAGATAACGGAATTCCATATAATGAAACTATTTCATTTACATATAGTTGGCTAATTGTTCCATACTGAAAGTTTCCTTCATTGGTAAGAAATGAGCAGATTTGGTCAGTCTGTCAACAATCACCCAGATTGTATTATTTCCTTTTCTTGTCTTGGGTAATTTGGTAACAAAGTCGATTGTTATCAATTCCCATTTCCATATTGGTATCTCTAACTGTTGCAATAATCCTGAGGGTTTCTGATGTTCAGCTTTAACTTGTGAACAAGTTAACATTTAGCAACATAGTTTGCTATATCCTTTTTCATTCTTATCCACCAGAAATTCTTTCTTAGATCTTGATACATCTTATCACTTCCGGGATGTATCGTATATTTAGACTTATGAGCTTCTTCTAGAATCCTGTGGCGTAGGTTTCCTTGTTTAGGTATCCACATCCTTTTCTTATGGAATTTCCAAATTCCATCTGTTCCTTTTTCTAATTCCTTAATCGTTCCTTTTAAACCTTCAGCATCGTCCTTGATTGCTGTTTCATGTACCTTTCTAATTTGATTATTTAAATCTACTTGTAGATTTAATCTGAGAGAACGTACTAGTCTCGGCTTTTTATGATACTTTCGACTTAAAGCATCAGCTACTACATTAGCTTTCCCAGCATGGTACTGAATATCACAATCATAATCGCTAAGAATTTCCATCCAGCGTCTCTGTCTCATATTTAATTCTTTTTGCCCAAAAATGTACCTTAAACTCTCATGATCGGTGAAGACAACGAATTTATTTCCATATAAATAGTGTCTCCAAATATTAAGGGCAAAAACTATGCCACCTAACTCTAGATCATGGGTTGTATAATTCTCTTCATGTTTCTTAAGTTGTCTAGAGGCATAAGCTATAACTTTTTGACGTTGCATCAACACACATCCATATCCTAACTTAGACGCATCGCAATAGACTATAAAGTCTTCAGTTCCTTCTAGTAATGCGAGTATGGGTGCGTTGGTTAACCTTTTCTTAAGAATCTTAAAAGTTTCTTCCTGTTTTGGTCCCCATTCAAACTTAACACATCCATATCCTAACTTAGACGCATCGCAATAGACTATAAAGTCTTCAGTTCCTTCTAGTAATGCGAGTATGGGTGCGTTGGTTAACCTTTGCTTAAGAATCTTAAAAGTTTCTTCCTGTTTTGGTCCCCATTCAAACTTAACTGATTTGAAGGTCAGTTTGGTTAATGGAATGGCTATTCTAGATAAATCTCAGATAAACTGTCTATAATATCCTGCTAGTCCAAGAAAACTTCTTACTTCCGTTGGCGACTCAGGGACTTTCCACTTAGTAATCGCCTCGATCTTTGTGGGATCCACATGAATTCCTTCATGATTAACCAGATGTTCAAGGAATTGCACTTCTTGTAACCAAAATTCACATTTTGAGAATTTAGCATAAAGCTTCTCTTTTCTCAACAATGTTAGAAGTGTATGCAGATGCGCCGCATGTTCCTCTTTACCCCCTAAAGTAAATTAGAATATCATCTATAAAGACAATTATGAATTTATCCAGGTATGGCTTCATATCCTGTTCATCATGTCCATAAATACATCTGGGGCATTTGTTAAACCAAATGGCATAACGGTAAATTCATAATGACCGTACTTGTTCTGAAAGCAGTTTTAGGAATGTCCTCTTCCTACACTTTCAGTTGATGATATCCTGAGCGTAAGTCGATCTTAGAAAAGAATCGAGCTCCTTGAAGTTGATCGAACAGATCATCGATTCTCGGTAGTGGGTACTGATTCTTGAACGTAACCTTGTTCAAGTCTCGGTAATCAATGTACATACGCATCGATCCGTCTTTCTTCTTAACAAATAACACCGGTGCTCCCCACGGTGAAGAACTTGGTTGTATAAAACCTTTGTCAAGAAGTTCGTCCAACTGTTTCTTCAGTTCCTGCATTTCCGTTGGTGCTAATCGATATGGTACTTTGGCAATTGGTGCCGTGCCTGGTATTAGGTGAATCCTAAATTCAACCTCTCTATCAGGCAGTAGTCTAGGTAGTTCTTCTGGAAAAACGTCTGAGAATTTAGATATTACGGGAATATCTTTTAATTCTTTTCCTTTAGTATTAATGATTACAAAAATCAACTACTCCTCCTTTCCTTTCATAACTTGCAGCTTTCATAACAGAGATGAATTTTGTCGATCTGGTTGGCTTATCTCCTTTAATTGTGAACTTTTCACCTGTTGGTATACTTACTTGCACTGACTTTTGATCACATAAAATATTGCCACGATTGGCTACCAACCAATCCATTCCTAATACAACATCGAATCCGGCAAGATTCATTGGGTAAAGGTTAGCAAAGAAATGATGGTTCAGGATTTTTTTTCTTGCTTCCTGCAAGATTTCACTTATCTTAATGGATTCTCCGTTTGCTGTCTCTACCAGACAATCTTGTTGAAGTTTTGCTAAGGGTTGGTCGAGAAGTTTGTAGAAAGAAATATTGATAAAACTTTGGTTTATACGAGAGTCAAATAATACTTTGGCAAATATATTATTAACTAAGAACGTACCGGCAACCACATCCGGAATCATCTTGGCTTCCTCAGCTGTCAGAACAAACGCTCTGGCATTTTTCTTGGGAGCTTCAGTTGTCTTAGCCTTGTTGGTTGTGGCTAGTGTTAGTTTCGGACAGTTCGGTTTGATGTGACCAGTCTCTCCACAATTGTAGCATATCCTGGCACACTAGCCTTCCTCCTACAATCTTCTTCCTTATGTTCTGAGTACTTGCAAAAGTTGCAGGACACAACACACTTTCCTGAGTGCTTCTTTTTACAAAACTTACAGTAGGGTGCAGAAGAACCTGTTCCTTTTCTACGATAGGAATTACCGTAGTGAAATTCCTGGGTAAGCTTTTGAGCTAGGTTCTTTCTCTGGTTTTCCTCATATATGCGTACCAATTCATCAGTCAAGGTATTTGCTAGTTCTACTGCTTCTTCTATGGTTTGCGGTCTAGTTGCCTTGACTACGTCTCTAATCTCACTAATTAATCCCCAAATGTAACGGAAGATTAACACTGGTTCAGGTGAGGCTAAGGTTGGCACTACCCTAGCATATTCGAAGTAGGGGTGAGCAAGTTTAGGTCCGGACCGAAAATAACCGAGAACCGAACCGAAAATATACCCAACCCGACCCGAACCCAAGTACCTAGGTATTTAGATCGGTTCCAATTTTTCATATAAAATCGGGTCAGGTCGGGTCGGTTCTCGGTTCTTTTCATGGTGAAACCCGAATTGGACCTATGGACCGGAACCGACCCTATATTTAGGGTAGTGAATCGGTTCTATATTTTATGTTTGATCGGTTCTCGGGTAGGTCGGGTAATGGTCGGGTAGGGTTGGGTTTTTCCTTTTGCTCACCCCTAATTCGAAGAATATGGTAGTGTAACCTTTGCAGTCTATTCCAGTCATTTTAAGATTTAGGAACTTATTGGCGATTTGTTCCTTTTAATAAGGAGGACAAAATTTTCTTTCAACCATTTCCTTAAAGTTGGTCCATTCCATATTATAAACTCTGTCACTTCCCCTAGACTGGAGAATCGTATTCCACCATTCTAAGGCTGCATTTTTTAAAAGATTAGAAGCAAATATAATCTTATCTTCATCTGTGCATTTACTTATTTTTATGACTGCTTCTGTCTTTTCTATCCAACGTAAGGCTGCAATGGCTCCTTCATTGCCTGAGAATTCTATTGGTTTGCAGGCCAAGAATTCTTTATAAGAACAACCGTAAGAAGCGGTTCTTCTTCTTTTAGGAATTGGAGCTTGGATAATAGGTCCGTTATTATCTTTCACACTGTGACTTGGCTCAGTGTGTTGGCGTTTACTTCCATTTGCAGATTTATTATTTTCTGCTTCTTTAACAGTCTTGATAATATAGGGCATAGCATCTATAATTCCTTGTGCTACTATATGTTGGATGGCACTGTTATCTATTTGGTTTCTGTTATTCTCATTATTTTGGTTTTCCTGATTTACTTTGTTGTCCATCTGAATTGTGAACAATTATTAAGTATTAATTATCACAGAATAAATTTAGTACAAATATTTATATACAATCACACAAACAATTTGATCAAAAACGTCGATCATTGCGACTTTTACTCTTTTCTATATATATATGCATCGGTTACATACTACAACTGGAAATCAGATATACTAGTAGCTATGTATCCGTATCTATTTTAGTCTATCTATATATATTTTTTTATCAAAATACAAAATTACACATATATCTAGGCATTTTCTAGGTATTATGTATCCAATCATGTATATCGCGCTCGACATGTTTCCACATAAGCTTCTCTCCTATTTGACGAATTCTATCTCCTTATTCTACTAATTCGTCACCAAATGAGCGAAGTTCCTCCAAATTTTCCTGGCTCATAGGTGGCATGGGTGCTGGTACTGGATCAGGGTGTCGAGGGATAGGTTTTCCATAAGGGTATGGATTGTGTATCACACTCTGCATCCACCATTCGCTGTTCCAAAAGGGATCTAAAGGATTAAGGTCAGTGTACTGAGCTATGGGGTTTAGTGGGGGAATTCTGGGAATCTCTTAAGGATCTACATCTGGAATTGGAAACTGGTCTTCCTGGTCGGGTTCTAGCATTTGTTGGTCTGGGAATAAAGGTAACAGTGGCGGTTCGGCTATTTGGTTTAGGTTAGTATCTACTGCTGTAGTGGCTAGTATATGGAAATCGGCCAGCTGTCTATCTAGTTCCTCTTCCCAAGATGGCCTATTGACTGTTTCCTGAGTCTGTGCATTTGCTTCCCTATTAGCTCTAAGTATCACTCTCTATTGTTGCAACTTCTTCATTCTCTTTCTTCTCTCATGTGCTCCTCTATTAAACCAACCTCTCTTTTTAGTAGTGAAGGGTTCCTCAGACTGTGCCTTAAAAATAAATATCCCTTCCTCAGTATCTGCTAAGTATCCTGAGGGATTAGGTTGAGATGATGTTCCTTCATCTTTTGGTGAACTAGCTATATGACGATAAGCGTCCGAAGTTCCTTGTTCACTCATACTGTAAACTAACAAGTAGTCAAATAACACAAAACAATATTTACACGTAATCACATAAGTTATTTCCTAACACAGAATTTAAGTGTCAGCAGAACACTTCTTTGGGTTAAACTAGTGGCTGTAGCTCTGATACCACTCTCTGTCGCAACCCCCGACCCCTACCCCGGGAGCGGGTGCCGCGCGATCCAGATCAGTGGTATCGGTGTTTATTAATTTAGCAGCGGAAATGAGACATCAGGACCGTAGTTAGAAAATATTTTTATCACAGTAAATCACCAAACTTTTTATAACAAATCGTTGGGATAAAATCCAAGTTCATTTGACAATACATTTGTAGGGATAAACCCTAATTATTGAGAACAAAAACTCCTTTTTATTTAGGTAACTTTTATAGCCACTTTTCCAAGCCTTTAGTGCTCTCCAGCTGGCTTCTATTGGCTTTCAAATTGTGTTTCCGGAAATAAATTTTTAAAACATTTTATCAGCAAGAAATACTGTCAAGTACATTCCATTTTGCAAAGCATCAGTTGTTTACACATTACAGTATTAAGGGTGATTACAATGTTTATATCTACACAATTACTCGGTCAGTACGTGTCACTCGACGCATCTGTGACTATGGTCATATCACACATTGGATACCTGTGCCCAATTGTGAAGGTTATCAAGTACTGTATACAAACCACATAATACTGGCAACAATTGTAGAATTACAAAGACTTAATCACTGTAATTGTATTTGAAAACATTTGAGGTTTTGGTAAAACATTTTGACTCACAAAAATATACTCTCAAATAGTGAGAAAAAGTGAATGTACTTACATTGTTGACTTAGGTGATGCTACTATAGCTTCCTGGTGATTCTCCTGGTTATTATCTATTAAAATTAAACAATGCACACGTGTTAGTAAAATAACCCAAATCACATTAACCGTACAACTCGAGACAGAATTCCAACAACTGGGCCAGGCAGAGCCTTGACATGCGTTACTGAGCCCTAAATCGATCGTGTTGGGTAACAGCAGGGTTATAGTACTTACAACGAGGCAGAGCTTCGCTTTTATAGTGGGTATTATGCCCGAGTATAATAATTGCCTACAGAAAGTTGAGAGAGAATTCGATTTCTGAACAAAAATCAAATGAGCTTGTCGACCACTATTTATAGGCTGATCAAAGGCGGCTCGCAGCCGCGAAGACATCAGCTAACTCTCTCGCGGCCCGCGAGAGAGCACGTGTCGAGTATAGCTTGGTCGAGTCAATGTATAGGTCTGCTGAGTCACCTGCCATGTGGCGGGATGCCTTGACCGGCAATCCAAGCCAATCACGGCCCGCGAAGGCTTTAGCCAAGGGGGTCGCCCCCCGCGAGAGACTCCTAAACTATGTTTTTCTTGATTTTTATAAGTATAAGGGTATTTCGGACTCGTTTCTCGCGTACGGGGTATATTTTAGGACATTTAGTGTAAGGCCTCCTAATCCAAGATCTCACTCAGCTAAAGCCACCAACAGGTGTGCGGAATCCACCTGATGATTAACCACTGCAGATGAAACACTAGTATGCAAGATTTGTGAGAGAAATCAAGAATACACTGAGTATTCTTGATGAGGAAGATGAATGACGTCACTCACACAAAGCAGCCGCCAGACAAAAACACACACAATTAGGTGCACAGAATTTCACACAGAATCGCCGCCTTGTCTATTCCACATAAAGGTATATATACAAGGCAAAACCCGGACTTTCAAGACGAACTAGAAAGCCTAGACAATACAAACTACACAAAGCTCAGACCTTTTGTCCTAAACAAACAAAACTCTGACCTTAGACCTATACAAATCTCAGACAAAGGCCTATGCTAAAACTTGGACGAAATGTCCAAGGATAAACTTGGGACTATCTTTCAACAAATGTACAATAAAGACCCTAATAAATGGGAGACATGCACTTATCACCTAAAGTGCATTAACAAACTCCCCCTTGATCAGTGCATGGTCTTCATTGGACTTGAAATCTTCATACTCTCTTCGAGAAGCTGCTTCCTGCCCAGACCTTGTTCTTCACACAGAACTGAACCACCTTGATGAACTGGTCCGCTAGAACACGATCTTCTTCATTGTATTTTAGGGGCAGGCGCCGAAGCTTCTTTAGATGTGCTTCCCTCAGGTTGGCAAGCCAAATTGGATCCAGAATCTTAGCAATCTCATCCGTCACTTTCTTTTCAGAAATCACTGCTTCACCAGTCTTGAGATGCACGATCCAGACGCACACAGCTTTTCCAAATCTTCCATCTTGTGATGAACGATCCAGACGCACACAGCTTCTTCAAATCTTCCATCTTGAGATGAACGATCCAGACCTGAAACACTTAACCCCGGATTAAGAAACTTGACCCCGGAGACATCGGCCCAAACCTGGATCCCAAAAAATAAATTCCAATACCCCAGAATAAACAATTGAAATATTAAACAACCAATATTTAATAACTTATTTAAACAATTTTCACAACCCTAGAGTATTCTTAATAAGATAACTCGCACATAGAAACAAGAAAGCAAAATCTTTTTGTGTTTTTTGTGTTTTTTTGTTTTTTTTTCAATTTGAACTAAATTAAATAGGTTAAACCTAAGAACATATTTACACTAATTATCTTTTTGTGAAGTCGGAGCAAAGGAATCATATCGGTTTTACTGTCAGTACCCAACACAAGAACCATAGCATTTTAGCTTTAATCTTTTAGAATGATGTTGACAGTTCAAGACGTTCAACGGTATTGTGGTCCACTTAAGTTTTAGCACGCTTTCGAACACTGTTTTCGAGATACGGAATTAAGTGTATTAATAGCTGACAGTAACTATGTTTACCCACCTCATAATATACTCCCGTATCAAGGTATGCACGAGAGATCATCTTACTGGTGAGTATACCATTTATCATCTGTTTTTGACGTATAAGCTGATGTGAGATACTCACTTATTTGGAATTGAAAACAAGTCCTTTGTGATAGAATCACTTATTGAGGAGGAACTTGAATTTCAGATGCAAAGGGCACAGGAGCAAGTCCGTGAACAGTTTAGTACCATCGTACATACAAAGAGACGAACTTGACTCCCGCATTGATTTGTGGGACATGTGATTGTTTATCACTTATTTGGGTCGAATGCATCATGTATTAAGGTATTTACACGTATGTATGGTATCATGGAAGATCTAGACTTGCGTCCCCGTTATTTTCCGGTAAAAGAAACAACCATGATACCCAGATGATAAACAGCATAAAGACCACGTATCTCAGAACCTCGGTAATCTATCAAACGAAATTACGGTACCAAGACCATATATCCGAGAGATGCGCCACACGAGTTACGCAGTTCATTATGTTTATATACCAAAGACAGGTTCTTATTTACGCGTAAAACCTACCGAAGCAACGTATAATGAAGCTGTCACATTTAACGGTTAATATATATATATATATATATATATATATATATATATATATATATATAGCCATAGTCATGCACCAGATACGACTAACCGATGTACTATCATTTCCCTTATA
Organism: Helianthus annuus; assembly: GCF_002127325.2. Taxonomy (NCBI): domain Eukaryota; kingdom Viridiplantae; phylum Streptophyta; class Magnoliopsida; order Asterales; family Asteraceae; genus Helianthus; species Helianthus annuus. The sequence continues at coordinate 14,910,715 of NC_035437.2, read as the reverse complement.
TCTCAACACGACTTCATTTTAGATTTTTCATATGTTTTTTGTATTTTTCTGAAATTTATCCTACAACTAAGTAAAATATTTTTGGAGTTTTTCAATTTTTCGAAAGCGGTAAGAACTGTACAGAAAAGATAAAATAAAGTTTCTATGCGAGTTTTGAAAGCATTTTACTCTGGGTTGATCATGCCAATCATTCGGACCAGATTTTCAAATCTAGCCCGATCAAATGTTTTCGTAAACAGGTCGGCAAGATTATCCAAGGTGTCTACCCTAACCACTTCTATTAAACCCTTCTCAGCACAGTCGCGAATAAAATGATGCCTAACATCTATGTGCTTAGTGCGTGAGTGATTAGCTGGATTGTTTGTTATGGAAATGGCAGAGTTGTTATCGACATGGATAGGAGTTCGAGTAAAATTCAAACCGTAGTCCCTCATTTGCTGCTGAATTAACAAAACCTGAGCACAACAGCTTGAAGCAGCAATGTACTCAGCCTCGCACGTGGATAGAGAAACGACAACTTGCTTTTTGCATTGCCAAGAGACAAGACGATTTCCAAGAAGTTGTGCGCCGCCGGAGGTTGACTTTCTATTCATCCGGCACCCTCCGAAATCTGCGTCAGCATACGCCATCAAATCCAGACCACCTTCAGCTGGATACCACAATCCAAGCCTAGGCGTCCCTTTCAGATATCTGAAAATACGCTTGACTGCTTTCAAATGAGACTCCTTCGGAGTTGATTGGTACCTAGCACACAAACAAACAGAGAACATAATATCTGGTCGTGAAGCAGTAAGATACAACAATGAACCTATCATTGCTCGATATAGAGTCGGATCCACTTCAGGATCTTTCACATCATCGGGTGAAAGCTTGAGATATGTCGGTAGACGCGTGTCATAGGGTAAACTATCTTCCAATCCAAATCTTTTGAGAATCTCGTGGACATACTTTGTCTGATGCACGTACGTCCCGGTTTTTCCTTGACTCACTTGAAGACCTAAAAAGAATGATAACTCGCCCATCGCGCTCATTTCAAATTTTGACTTCATCACCGCCTTAAACTCACTACACAATTCTTCATTTGAAGAACCAAAAATTATGTCATCAACGTAAATTTGCACAATCAGAAAATCTCCCCCTTTCTTCAAAATGAACAGTGTGGAGTCAATCGCACCACGCGAGAACCCATGCTCCAATAGATGCTTTGACAACGTCTCGTACCATGCTCGAGGGGCCTGATGGAGACCGTAGAGAGCCTTGTCCAACAAATAGACCTTGTTGTCTAACCCTGGAGCTTCAAAACCCAGTGGTTGGGACACATACACAGTTTCATGCAATTTCCCGTAAAGAAAGGCGATTTTCACATCCAACTGATAGACTTTGATACGCATGTGTGCAGCAAAGGCTAGAAACAAACGAATAGCTTCCAGTCTTGCCACCGGTGCATAAACTTCGGTATAATCAATCCCTTCCTCCTGATTGAAGCCTTGAACAACCAACCGTGCTTTGTTTCTGACAACGACACCCTTATCGTCTTTCTTGCACTTGAAAACCCATTTCGTGTTGATTGCATGTTGGCCCTTTGGAAGATCGACCAAATTCCATACCATTAACTTGTCGAACTGAGCTAACTCTTCTTGCATCGCCTCACACCAAGAATTATCCTTCAGAGCCATTTGATATTTCTTCGGCTCTATCTGGGAGATAAAACATTCATGCAGGCTAAGATTGTAGATTTCTTCTTTCTTGATAGCAGAGAACAGACATTGCATCTCTGAAATACTCCTTCGCGTTTGCACTCCTGCATTTGGATTCCCAATAATATTATCAACAGGATGATGAACATTTGTTCTTGGAACTGGGATCGCCGGAGCTTGAAGATTGTTTCCCAAATTCGATTGAATCTCCCCCTCAGCATTTGCATTACTACTAGAAGCCTCACCATTACCAGAAGACGCATCAACATTGGGATATGCTGAAAAGTCAACGTATAGATCTCCACTTGTAGTTTGAGCAGCTGCATTGGGGATCTGCTCAGCAACAACATCATTTACGGTCGAAGAATCAGCGACTGGAACATTCGAAGACACATTAGTAGGAATACTTGCTCCCCAGCTCACATCCACTTCATCTTTGTTCACATGATGTGTGTATACAACCTCCGAATCTTCTTCTGAAACATCAGGAAGATCAAACGAATCAAATAATTTATCATAATCATAACCACTTTTGGGACCGAATTCGGACGGAGGAGGATCGAAACTCAAAGGAGTTATATCAAACAAGATCTCCACTATTCGCTTCTTGATGTTATAAACGCGTTTGTTTGGAGTTCCATTGGCATATCCCAAAAGAACCCAACTTCACCAACTTCCCCCATTTTAGGAGTATCTTTGGTGCGTTTGATAACACACTTAATCCCAAAAGGTTGAAAACCAGATAAGATAAGTTCGGTTCCTGTTTTCAAGCAATTCATAACACGTTTTATCTTCTCTTTTGACAGTAAGCACACGATTTAACACATAACATGCAGTGTTTACCGCCTCGGCCCAGAAGAAAATTGGCAATTTTGATTCAGAAAGCATAGTGCGGGCCGCCTCAATCAGGGAACGATTCTTCCGTTCTGCAACTCCATTCTATTGGGGAACATATGGAGCGCTGAACTGATGAATTATTCCCATTTCCCGACATAACTCATCCATATTATGATTTTTAAACTCAGTGCCGTTGTCACTTCGGATTTTCTTAATAGGAAGTGAATAATTTTTCTCAAGTTGTTTGAATAAGTCTCTTAAAATACCAGCGGTTTGATCCTTTGTTTTTAAGAAAAATACCCATGAGTAACGAGAGAAATCGTCAGTGACAACTAAGCAATAAGACATTCCACCAATGCTAGCAACATGGATCGGGCCGAAAAGATCCATGTGAAGCAATTCAAGTGGTTTTTGGGTTGAGTTAACTATTTTTGGTTTATGAGGCTTTCGTTTGATTTTTCCTTTTTCACATGATTCACATTTGTTGTGCATATTGAAACTACGTAAAGGAACCCCCAACACCAAGTTGTTTTTCACTAAGTGGTTCATTTTTCGCGGATGCACGTGGCCCATTCTCCTATGCCAGAGATACGATTGATCTTCAGTCGCCTTTGAAAGTAGACAAGTCACTGGAGCAGACGAGTTAACCAACGGGCGCATGTCCATGACATATGTGTTATTCACCCTTGGAGCCCTCATAACGATCCAATCTTCAGAAACAACAAATCCCGGACGCAAGACGAAGCAAGCTTTATCAGTGAACAGCATCGTGTATTTGTTATCACAGATTTGAGAAACCGACATCAAGTTATGCTTCAATTCTTCAACGTAGTTCACTTTATGCAGCGTGATTTTTCCATTTGACACAGAGCCTTCACCGGTGATGTATCCACCCTTTTCACCGGCAAAGTTCACATAACCACCACGAATTTGTTTAAAATTGTTCAATAACTCTTTATTTCCTGTCATGTGTCTGGAACAGCCACTATCGATATACCAAATATAGATAGCCCTCTTCAGCTGCTCCTACACTCCCCAACAAAATTTAGTTAGAGTGTGGGACCCAAGCCATGATGGTCTTGGGTCGTCCTGATTCGTCAACATAAGAAAACTCTTTAAAATAACCATCATCGCCTCTGTGTCCACCATTTCCATTTCGGAAATTGTTGGAATGAGTCCCCGCAAATCGTGGATTATACGGAGTTGACGTTCTGTTGGTATAACCAGAGTTTCCATACCCTCGGCTTCCATAGTTTTGGTAACTGTAATTTTGATTCCTGGGTGGCTCAAAATTCCTACCAAATCTAGGAGCATCTTCGTGTCTTGAGAATGATCGTGGATGATTATCCGAATGCGGTCTTTGATTTGGAAATCGGGGGGGGGGGGGGGTGACGCATTTCGGTCATTCACGAATCTATTCTGTGCATGAGGTCTAACATAGTTGTTGTTCGAACCTCCAGAGCGTTGGTCATTCTCAACTACTTGAAAGGTAACATGATTTTGTCGTCTGTGAGGGGTTTTCTCACGAGTATCATGTCTTTGAGATGTATTTTCCAATCTGTCCCCACGGTTAATAACAACGAGTTTCTCCTCTTGATCCTGATTTTGTTGTGATTTAACATTTGGTTTGACAACTGGTTTTACTTCTTGTTTAATCACCTTGTTTTTCTCAACCTTCTGATTTTTACCATTTTTCTTTTCAACATTAACTGCTTCATTTTGTGGCTTTTCAACAAAAGGTTTCTTTTGATCAGGATCAACAAGAGATTTACCCCTGTCTTCTGGACAGTCTGCTGCTAAGTGTCCTTTCCCACGACACTTGTAGCATTTGCGAATTTTCGCAACATTCTTTGGACGTTCCTTATGAGTGGTCGAAGATGATGAGTAGTTGGTGGAATTTTTCAAAATTTGGTTCACAAACTGAGAGTTGGAACCAGTTTCGATCTTTACTTCTTGTTTGACAAAATCCTCACAAACTCAGTTTTAGGGATATTTTTCAAAGCCTTTTTAGATTTCCCACGTGACTTTGGTTTTGAGTTCACATTTTGAACTTGCTTAAGCATTTCCAAAATCTTATTGCTTATCAAATTTTCAATATTTTCAATATTCACCTCATTTTTCTTTGAAACTCCACTCATCTTCGACTGATCTGAGTCAGTAACTTCATCTGGCTCAGGTTCTGACTCACTTTGCGGTTCAACCGTCAGAGGGGTCGTTGGCACAAAATTTGCCAACTCAGGATCAATGCTTGGCATCGATGTATAGTTATGGTTTACCGGTGGAGGCACCTTAGTATAACCAATGTCGAACATTTCTTCCTCAGATTCTTTGAGACGTTGGCTATTAATACAGAAATTCATCACTTCGGATGAATCCCTGAACTTTTCAATTTTTCGTTGCAAATCTAAAATCAGATTGTCTTTTTCCAAAATGATTTTGTTCTTTTCCAAAACACAATTTTGATTCAGTTCAAGTTCAGATTTTAATTCCTGATTTCTAATATTTCCCTGAGCCACAAGTCTCTCAAATTCAGAGATATCATTTTTCAGCGCTTTTATCTTAATTCGGTGTTCTTTATCCGAATTAGACAAAACAGCAATGAGTTCTCTGGATTTTTCTAAATCTGCAATTAAGTTTGTGTTATGAAATGCATATCTATCAATCTTAGTCACAAACTCAACACATCTAGCACATCGCTTATCTATAGAAGATGATTTTACCTCAATGCCAGCCATGAATGCACAAGCCTCATTTTCTACGGAGTTTTCTTCCAATCTTTTAGCTTCTGCATCCGCAAATTGCTGCATTTCAGCTGTGGAGATGTTGAATTCAAAGCGTTCTCCCTGTTCTCCATCTTCTGTCTTGTTAGACTTTTCAAGAGTCTCTTCAATCGAGGAATCTTCATTCACAGCAACATTCCCCGAATCCAACTCTTCCCCAAGAACCTCAGCTACAGCCGCAATCTCCTCAATCCTAGTCTCTTCGACAACCTCTTTATACACTTCTTCGTTCACGATTTCAGCTATAAATGCTTGTGACACAATAGCTCCTGAGATGTCTTCCAAAGCACAACCCCAGTCATAAGGCTCAGTCACACTCTGTAGAGGTTGAGCCACCATAACATTGTTTGTCGAAGATGTAGGATTTTCAGACCCACTTGAACGACCACTTGAGTTAGAGGTAGCAGTTGATGCATTGTTGTGAGGTCTTGAATTATTTCCTCGGGAGTTGTTGTCTCTATCAGATCTTTCCATTTTCGGCTTTCGACAATCCCGTGCGAAATGCCAGTAGATACCACAGTTGTAACATTTTACCTTTGACATGTCGACTCCCATTCGAGTCTTTGTCTGACCTCCTATGAATTTCCTACCCGTCTTCAACAGAAACTTCTTCGCTCTACGGACTATCAGTGCCATATTGAGTTGTAGATCAAGTTCTTCCATTTCGTCTTGATCTATCTGATCAAAGTCCTCATCGAGACTTGATGGTTCAACGAGTTTTCCAAGACAGAAGTTCTCGTAGGCTGTCATGAAGGACGCCAACAGACTCATGTTTTCTTCAATCATCTTTAAACAGCTTGCATCTATCTTTGGAATGTTCAAACTTGTTCCTTGAGATTTCTGAGCTCCACTAGAAGAGTACATCCCTTGATTGGAATTGGTTGTTCCACCTGAACTGTCATTGTTGCTTATAAAGGTGTGTTCACTTGCAGGACCTTCATTCTCCGAATACAAAGCAACACCAACTCCACCATTACTACCCTTCTCCGTTGGTTTTGAAGCCTTATATAACTGAGGATCTTGGATCTTCTCGAAATCAGATGCTTGATCTTCCATATTCCAAGCATAACCCCTCAGTTTCTGAACAGCTTCTTCCAATGAGAGCTCCTCATAGAGAACACCCTCTCTAATCAAAGCGGTGTACATATTCCATTCTCTGGAGAGACGATTCAAAAACTTCTCAACCTTCTCAAATTCAGTGTAGATACCCTCTTGACTTCTATCAAGTTCGCTCAGCAGATGATAAAATCGGTTCACTGTGTCATCAAATGATTCATTTCTTAAAGCCTTGAACACAACGAATTGAGTCTTCAAACGTTCGAGACGTCGCTTCTTGTACATTTCGTTTCCTTCATATCGCTGGATCATACTATCCCACAATTCCTTTGAGCTATTTCTCTTACGGAACGTATGAAGTATATATTGTGTCATTGCCATCGTTATCATTGACATAGCTTTCTCTTCACAGTCATAAAATTTCTTCTGGTCGTCAGTGAGTGCCAAATACGTATCAATTGTCAATGTACGTACTGGAGTAGCTCCACATCATTTAACGATACACAATCAGATTTTGATGTCTTTTGCTCGTACATACCTTTCGAAACGCTCCTTCCACTCAGGAAAATCAAGCTCGTTTATCAACAAAGGAGGTTTGTCATTACTCCCTACCTCAGCATTGTGCTTGAGGTTTTGCACCATTGCAGTTAGATTGTTGTTTGCCATTTCAGAAAACAACAGTAGGCTTCCACGCAAGAACTGTGTTACTGAAAAGATTTTCTAAATCCAAGCTCGGAGAGAAAACACGGAGTGAAGTGTCTGAGCTTTAATCAGAGTGTGAAACCCGGATCACAAAAACCTGAAATAAATCACAAACAGAAAAACTCGGACACTACACTGTTAGAAATTAAACTTCAGACAAAATTCGGACACAGAGTAAAATACTATAAAAATTCGGACTCCTAAAAACTGTTAGAAAATTCGGACTCTAATAACTATTAGAAAATTCAGACTCTAATTGACCACCTAAAAACTCAGACTAAGCAAAACAACAAAACAAAACAAAACGGACTAAAGAGAAACTAACATAAAACTCGGACCTATCTAAAAAACTCGGACAAAGTCAATAAATTCGGACCTAATAAAAAGTCGGACTACCTATTCTATAAAATTAGGACTCAAACTTAATACCTAAAAGTTGGACACAAGAAAAAAGTCGGACTACTAAAAGTCTGACTACTAAAACTCGGTCTTAAACTCGGACACAAGGACTATTTGTTGGACAAGGCTCTCTACGGTCTCCATCAGGCCCCTCGAGCATGGTACGAGACGTTGTCAAAGCATCTATTGGAGCATGGGTTCTCGCGTGGTGCGATTGACTCCACACTGTTCATTTTGAAGAAAGGGGGAGATTTTCTGATTGTGCAAATTTACGTTGATGACATAATTTTTGGTTCTTCAAATGAAGAATTGTGTCATGAGTTTGAGGCGGTGATGAAGTCAAAATTTGAAATGAGTGCGATGGGCAAGTTATCATTCTTTTTAGGTCTTCAAGTGAGTCAAGGAAAAACCGGGACGTACGTGCATCAGACAAAGTATGTCCATGAGATTCTCAAAAGATTTGGATTGGAAGATAGCTCTGATACCACTTGTAAGGCCTCCTAATCCAAGATCTCACTCAGCTAAAGCCACCAACAGGTGTGCGGAATCCACCTGATGATTAACCACTGCAGATGAAACACTAGTATGCAAGATTTGTGAGAGAAATCAAGAATACACTGAGTATTCTTGATGAGGAAGATGAATGACGTCACTCACACAAAGCAGCCGCCAGACAAAAACACACACAATGATTAGGGTTAGGTGCACAGAATTTCACACAGAATCGCCGCCTTGTCTATTCCACATAAAGGTATATATAGGCAAAACCCGGACTTTCAAGACAAACTAGAAAGCCCGGACAATACAAACTACACAAAGCTCAGACCTTTTGTCCTAAACAAAACTCTGACAAAAGGCTACAGAAACAAAACTCTGACCTTAGACCTATACAAAACTCAGACAAAGGCCTATGCTAAAACTTGGACAAAATGTCCAAGGATAAACTTGGGACTATCTTTCAACAAATGTACAATAAAGACCCTAGTAAATGGGAGACATGCACTTATCACCTAAAGTGCATTAACATTTAGGGGTGTCCAAGTATGTTTTAGGAGGGTTGTTATAGTTACTGACACTAGATATAGTACCAATCGGTGTCTCTGCCGGAGACAACTCTGAGAAAAATTCAATATCTTTGAGAATAGTGTTAGTACTACCGCTATTTACCAGACATTCATCACCAATAATAGCTCTACTGGAGGTAATATACATATTTCTTCCGGATTTGATGAACGACAATTATCGAAATTGTAGAAAAATTGTTGGATATCAAAGTGGATTCTCGTGCAAGAGAAGTGAGCAAAGGTGCTGATAACGTAATAGAAAACAATCGAAATTCTATGTAATCTCTTTTGAGTATGTATTTCTTATTCTCTGTATATCTCATTCAACATTTAAATAAAGAGTACATATATATTTACAATCAATATAACTGCCAAACAGTTATTGGGAAGCCAAAACGGTTATTGGGAGAAAAACCCCTAAGGTGTATCATGTATGTATATCTGATTCATAACAATTAGTATATTTTATAGATATAGTCATATCTTATAAAGGACCTAATAATCCTCTCCTATTCCATGATGTAGCCAACCATATCTTCTAAAAATTTTACATTACTCTCTTCTAAAAATTTTAAATCACGAAGTTCATCCATATTTCTAAAGTCTAAAAGTTTTAAATCATAGCATACATAATACATTCTATATCTTCGATATCCTACATTTTCAGCGACATACAAGAGTTGTTTTACAAAATTATAGTGTTTGTAATAACTAATTAAGGTTGTGCTTTTCTGTTTAACTAGTTCATTTTCTAACCCGAAGCCCGATCTAACCCGCCCCGTTCTAAACTCGAAGCATTTAATCCGAACACCGAAGAACCCGAACATAGAATGGTTCAGTTATCGGGTTAAATATTTAGCTTTGAAACCCCAGAAAACCCGACCCGGAAAACCCGAAACCCGATTAAAAAACCCGAAGAACACCCTTAGCTCTAACTCATCCCTTCAGCATTGTTTACTGAACCGACTATTGAATTAGTTGCCTTACAAGTTCACTGGTGACTTGTCACACTAATCGGGCTTATTTATAAAAATCGAACGACTCATGAATAACTTTAGTGTCTGTGTGGATTTGCAATGTTAGCAAAATATACATAAACAAATTATGGAGTTTGATTTGATCTAATAAATAAATTAGTAAATAAGATGAGAGGTTCAAGTCCAGTCCAATAGGTTTGCCTGTTCAACCAATCTGGCCAAATTAAAGAAAGGTGTTGACTGTTAGGTGGTTCCCGGTTCGACTCGACTGAGCGGTCTGGTTCTAAGAATAGTGCCCTTATGAACCGATATCGAGTTGGATGTGGGGTCAAGCAATGTAGGGGTGATTAAAAACAAATTAAGAAGTGACACCAATTATACATGGATGAAACTGATTGGTCCATAAACTGGGTCCTCACCTAACTCAGTAGGGAATCCATTGCCTCCTATTAGGGGGTCACCCATGGTCCACACTCATTAAGCATAGTTGGATACAAGAACCGGTTCAATTATGAAACATCTTACCAAAACATCACAAAAACAAACATGTGAACTACAAAGAGAGACTTGGGAACTGTATCGACGTATAAATCGTGCCGATGAGGTTTTTTTCGTTAAACACACAATATAGCGATAGAGAGTCAAAACGTTAAAATATGTTAAAAACGACTTGAGTCGCCTTATATGACTTGTAAAACTTAATTACGTGGGCTTGGTGTTACACTGAAAGGGATTTACACAATTCAGCATAAAATCTTAAAAATGTCGGTCCCTACAAAGCGAAATGCGTCAAGTAAGTTGTCATGACCCAAGAGTCACGAGCCATGATTCGAAACTAGATGACTAGAGCCAGAAGATCGAATATCAAGTGTGAAAAGCATCTTCTAATGCTGTAATTCAGTAGGCCAGACAATAATTTATGGTCAGCAGGAAAAATAAGCCAATAATATTGTCACATCAATATCCTAAATATCTGTGTATATCAACATACTTGAATGTAGAAATTTAGTGGTATTGATAAGAAGCTTATCCAGGGTTGACATATTTCTAATTTGAAGCATTTGGATAAACGAAACTAGGCTATAAAAGATCACAACTTAAAACGAGTATAACTTTTAATTTGTTTGAAATTACAGCCCCGTAAAGGCCGCACATTGTTACAAAGTCTATATCCTGTTTGCCAGACTTTTGAACCCAAATCCCCTTGTCTCGAGGCCCGATTTTGACCGACTTTTTCCCTAAATTTGGTCATTGATTGATTCTATTTTATTTATTTGAAAGAATCGAGTGAATTATGGATTTGATTAATTTACGTGTTTATTTAGTAATTTATTTTCAATTATAAGCTGCTAATTTCCTATAACACAAAAGAATCTAGAAACACACTATTTTAATAAACGTTGTGCCTCTTATAACTATAAGTTAAAACTTGCATTTACATCTAAAATGCTGTTCCTGAAGTTTAATACTACACTTTCCAATAGCTTTCAGTATTAACTGATAAGATCTTCAATAATATGCGACTTTAAGGCCCAAACCCAAAACCTAAATGGATGGATCCATACCCAAATTTATACCGACATAAATGATTCCTAGCTACCAGATTTAGAGCCCAAGTTCTCTTGGCTTGGTGGCATTGGTTTATTTTCATCAAAGTGGTACGGGTTCAAGTCCTATAAAGTAGGCATAAAGTAGATTGTAGGAGTAAATTTTAGAGAGGTGTGTTTTGTCATTCTAAAAAAACTACCATTATCTGAGCCGATGGCTTCTTTGTCAAGTTGAACAAGGTGTTTATTCCCACCAAAGTGGTGAGGGTTTAAGCTAGATTTAATAAAGCGTGAGGCGCACAAAAGCGACAAATTCTAAAACGGAGTTGTAAAACGCAAAAACGGCAGACTTTACGTATTTTAAAAATCATATAAACTTGTAAATTAGCCATATATAATACAAAAAACACACATTACTATATATAACATTTTGTGTAGTTCTTGGCTACAATACATAAATATACCGTTTTTATGACTTAATACTATAATGTCATCCGTAAGATTTTACTTCTTTTCCTTGAGTTTTTTAGTTTTTACATAGAGAATCGACTGGCAGTTCGGTTCTTGGCTAGAGTTCAGCATGTGGTCCACAACAACTTTTCGACCCTTCAGGGGCGAAGCTCTGTTTTTAGTAGATTAGGGTTTTGTATTCAGAAGGGATGGCAGCACAGTTTGTTGCTCGTCTACCTGCTATCCTTATGTAACTTGCCTTGGTGATTGGAATGAAATTCAATTAACGATAAAAAAAAATCTTGTAGTGATTTTTCTTTAATGTGGTTTGCATTATTAGTCCATCATATTACTATTTCTATGTTTCATTTTTTTGTTGTGTAAGCTTTGTCTTTGAATTAATGTTTTTCACTATAAATGCAACTAAAGTTTGTCTACGTTTTACGTCATCCCATGGCATTTTTTTCTTAGCCTACATTTGACGTAACATGACGGTATAAATTCGCACTTTTGTTTTACGATATTCCCGGTTTTGGTTGTTGTTTGCTTACTACCTAACACGATTTTATGACCTACGCCCCACAAAATATATGATCGTTCATATAATCATATCTTTCAGCCAGAGGCTTGCCGGAGCTCAACCAGATGTCCGCCGGATTCTAAACAGGTCAGAGATAATGGTTGAGAACTACCTTTCATGGAACCTAAAAAAAATATTAAACACTAATACAAAGAAATTAAAATCAAACAATAAAAAGGAAAAAAAACATAACTCATCGTATTCTATGTGATTATCTGTTAAACAATAAAATCAATCACCGTTTTCTTCTTCAACAAACTAGCACCAGTTGTCTAAGGACAAGAAGGGATGGGGAGATAGTTAGAGGAACATGTTGGAACGGGTGGTCTCGAAACAAAACAAAAAATAACGATATATTATTTTGTTCGAAGACACACATTCCATCACCTTCCCCGAACCTTGTCTCCTTATCCCTCTATCCCACTATCTTTCAACAAAAACTCCAGAACGGCAGGAACAAAGTAAAATTATTGGGGTTGAGGTATTTACAAATCTGATTGTAGGTTTAGTTTTTATAGGCGAATGTTGAAATATGTTTAGGGTTTTGGATGGGGTGATAAGGTAATTTCACCTAGAATAAAAGAAAAACAATATCAAAATGGTAAAATAAATCATTTATTTTTTAAAATAGTCATTGAATTTAAATAGTAGCAAAAGTATGGGTTATGCTTTAGCCGACATCTAAAAGTGCGAACTGAGCTGTCAAAAGTGAGGGATAAGCCACCAAATGCGTGAGCTAAGCCTTAGCTGTCACAACCAATGAAATTTATTTGGCGGACGGTAATTGGCTGTAATCATAAATGTATGTTTTCTCAAATCTGAAATTTAATAGCTATTTAGGTGATTTTCTCTTTTATATTTATTTGTTGTATACTTTTAAAACGATTAAAGTATTCCCTTAATAAACTAAACACAATATACATAATATTACATCTGAAATTTATAGCTCATTTATCAATAAATATGTCGTGGTAGAATAAATGTTTATGAATTAATTTACTTTTACTAAATTTATACAAAAGCTTGATTCGGTATACTCAAATTACATGGATGGTAAAAAATGTTCAAACCATATTTTGTATGGTACGTTGTCCTTTACGTTGATACTATGTCTTTCAGTTGCTATCACATTCCCTATGGTACTATGTTCTTCATGTTGGTATTATGTCATTTACGTTGGTACCATGTCCCTTATGGATGGTCATACTTTTGTTAATTAAAACGATTAAAGTATTTCTTTAATAAATCAAACACATGAGGCATGATATTACATTTGATATTTACAACTCATTTATCAATAAATATGTCATGGGTAAAATAAATGTTTATGAATTAGTTTACTTTTACTAAATTTATACAAAAGCATAATTTGATATACTTAAATTATATGGATGGTCAAAAATGTTTGGTAACATGTTTTGTATGGTACGTTGTCCTTCACGTTGACACGATATCTTTCACATTTATGGTACCTTGTTAATATATATATATATATATATATATATATAGTGGAGGGTTCAAATGAGAACAAAAATTTTGTAAGAATAAAAAGAATAAGTTTTGAACCAATAGAAATGCTCAATTTTACTTCATTTAATATGTGTATTTAATATTATTAATAAGGGCATATAGGTAAATTTCTAATTGTAATTAATTAGCTAACTAATTAAAGTTGTAACTCACTTTTAAATATACTCTTTCAAGATAAAATAATTTAGGGTAAATGACAATTTTCGACATGTGTAGGATAAATTTTAGTATATGTGTAGGATAAATTCTTAAATGTGTATGATAATTTAGATATGCGTAGGGTAAATTTCGGTAAATGTAAGATATATGTAGGATAAATTTTAAAATGTGTAGGATAAAATGTTTTTTGCTTTATTAATTAGAGATAACATAATTAATGGGAGGAGTTATAAACTATTTAATGTTTTACCATTATACCCTTTCTTCTTTTTCTTCTCACATTAAATTTCTTCTCAAATGAACCTTCCCCTATATATATATATATATATATATATATATATATATATATATATATATATATATATATATAATCTAGAGTAGGAGTTGGGTGGAAAGTCTATTTTTCCTAGAAAGTCTAGGAAGGAATAAGAATTGGACATGTGTCATTGAGGGATTTTAAGTAGAAGGGCAATCATGTAATTTCACTTTTTAATTTTATTTTTGGAATGTATCTTCATTAACTAAAATTCCATGATTTTCGGAATTTTTATTATTTTCCAATTCAAATCTGGAACTCAATGTGTTCATTAACTAAAATTCTATGTCACATTACATCGCATATTCCATTGTTTAGAAGATTACTGGAATTTATCAGCATGTTCTTGGTGCTGTGTTTTAACAGTTTACAGGGCTAAAGTCAATATTTTTTATAGATCCCACAATATAAAGATGGTAAAACACAGGGTATGAATCTGATTGCTGTTAAAACACAACTGTATGAATCTGAATGCTAAAACACAAGTGTATGAATCTGCTTGCTGTTAAAACACAACTGTATGAATCTGTTTGCTGTTAAAACACAACTGTATGAATCTGAATGCTAAAACACAACTGTATGAATCTGCTTGCTGTTAAAACACATCTGTATGAATCTGGATGTTAAAACACATCTGTATGAATCTGCTTGCTGTTAAAACACATCTGTGTGAATCTGGATGTTAAAACACATTTGTATGAATCTGCTTGCTGTTAAAACACATCTGTATGAATCTGGATGTTAAAACACATCTGTATGAATCTGCTTGTTGTTAAAACACATCTGTATGAATCTGCTTGCTGTTAAAACACATCTGTATGAATCTGTTTGCTGTTAAAACACATCTGTATGAATCTGAATGCTAAAACACAACTGTATGAATCTGCTTGCTGTTAAAACACATATGTATGAATCTGGATGCTAAACCACAACTGTATGAATCTGCTTGCTGCTAAAACACAACTGTATTAATTTGCTTGCTGTTAAAACACATCGTTAAGAAAACGAAGATGATAAGAACAATATTTGAATGGTGATGAGGAACTCAGAGATGGTGGAGATGGAGAAGTGTTTTAATTTGATCCGGTGCTCTCCATCATTTCTAAAGTTACCTTCTTCCGTGATTGTAGTTATTTTTGGTAGGGATTGGAGTTTCCAAGATGGGTTTGGAGAGAGAGAGGGAAAATCGCTTGAATTTAGGAACTTGTTCAGTCACCGCTAATATGGAATTATGTCATTGCGACACCTTGTGATGTCATTACAAACTTGTAGCTTGTGCTAATCAGGGTCAACCGTTTCACACAGGACTACATATACTTTTGCTTGACTCATCATTCAGACATTTCTGATGCAACTACTAATTAAGGCAAGGATACACCAGATTCGCTTGTTCTTCACTCGGCGTATTCTCGCAATTCAAAATTTTTAACACACTAAACTTACCGTTCATCTACTCGGGAGTTGACAGATCATTTTAGTATTTCATTTGAGTTGTTGGTTTTGAATTCATATAGCGGATGCTATGGTTTGTGAAAACTCGTTTACATATTGCGATCGACAGTTTGAGGATCTTATTAGTCAAAACTCCTCTTTTGTGGACCCCCTACTAGCTGGTTTGCACTAGACTATACGACAAGTACGTCTTGTACCTTGACAACTAATGCTAAAAGCACATACTTTTTAACCATAGGGTTCAAGTTATTACATGTTCTTGAACTCACCTCATGTGGGTAAGGATTGATTCGGTTTGAAGATTATCTACCTTGATATTATTCGTATATATACATGTGTGACGTAACCATAAGGAGTTAAGGTAGTACAAATTTCGAGGATGAAATTTTCTTAACGGGGGGAGAATGTGACAACCCTCACCAAAACAGGTATCCGTACAAGTTAATTAATATTTAATTAATGCTTAATTACTGTGCTTGCTTGCCATTATGATTAAACTACTTCTTGATTTCTGTTACATACCTACACATGCATCATACATTATTATTGTCACTCCATTTATTACACACAAAACTATAGTGACAAACTTGATGCACCAAAGCGCAGTTAGCACAGTGAACGGATAACCCAGTAAACATGCTGACAGACATTGTCTCTGAGGCCAGTATGAGCCGGGAATAGATTACTACACTAGTAGGGAGTGTAGGGAGGTGATGATTGTAAAACTGCGTCACTAGGTGATAGTTATAGTGACCGGATGTGCCTAAAACATGCTTTAATTACAAAATTCTGCACTTTGTTACAAAATTCAGCATTTAATTTAACTAGTAAAGTGCAAAAACATGGGAAAATAATACTAGACACTTTCCAAAGTGACGGGAATTGATTGTGTTACTAAAAACACTATAAAAGGCACCTTAAAGCTTTGTTTGACACTTTAATGGATCAATATCCAACCGAACAACCGGACTTTACCCGGAACATAAAAATATTGTCAATGACATTGTTTACACTTTTCTGAGCTAGTTAGGGTCCCCGAACACCCTAACACCCGTTATATTACATAACACACCAATAACCTATTTAAATCTCTAACTAAACATAACTAATCCTTAACCATACATTTGAAATCCAACTATAACCCCCCCCCACAATTGATCGGTTCCCCATGTGGGGGCACACTCCTTACATCTTGATTATTTTATTTGAACTTG
Source organism: Helianthus annuus (assembly GCF_002127325.2). NCBI lineage: Eukaryota > Viridiplantae > Streptophyta > Magnoliopsida > Asterales > Asteraceae > Helianthus > Helianthus annuus. The sequence goes on along the minus strand of NC_035437.2, from coordinate 14,893,955 downwards.
TCTAGTATCAAGATTACACATTACCTAAGGGTTATTAGTAAATGATGGTCCATAAATAAGCCTAAGGGATAAGAATTCTCATACATTTCCACACTTCACAAATTTGCTCCCTCCCTCCCTCTTGCCTTGAGTTCGGCCGAAACCAACACCCACCATCTCACCATCATCAAGTTTGGTTCTTGCTATTTCACATACACACCAAGGTGCTAGAGATCATACAAGGAGACCCGGTGCTTTCGGAATCTCAAGAACCTCTCTACATTGCTTTTATCCACCTTGTTTACGCTTTGATTCTTCCCTAGCCACGAGCTAGTAGTAAGTGCTTCCCAACATCTTCTTGTTCTTGTTTAAAGTGGTTAATAAGAGATTTAACGGTTAAAATCCAAGAACACACAAGATCAAAACGTGAAGTCTTGAAAGAATGATAAATAAGTTGGTTAAAGAGTAACTAGTGGTGTAAATCTTATGAAACTTGTTTAGTTGTGATTATTTTATATTGTTTGATGCTAGTAGTGGGATAGATCATCATCTAACCATGCTAGATCATGTTCATGGAACATGAACTAGTAGTTTGTTAAGTGTGAAAGTTACAAGATGATGAACTCTTCCACTAACAAAACATGTACTTGTGTAAAAGTGATTTTTCTTGTAAAAATAAGGTTTTAAACTAGTAGATCTAAAGATGTACAAGTGGTATTTTCGAAGAACCAAGTGTAAGAGGCAAGCCTTGTTTTTAACCCGGTGTTAGTGCATTACGTCTATTGACTTCGTCTTGCATCATGTAATAGAATAGGATAGGTTAGGATATCCAGTGCACGAGGTTCGAGATGAAATTGTTAGAAGTTAAGCAAGTAGTTCCGCTTATATGAACACTGACCATATAAGCGAAACCTCTCATCCTATATATAGTGCACTGTTTCGCTTATTCGGTACGACGGTTCTGAAAGTGTAACGAAGTGCTGCCAATTTGCTTTCAGGTTGTAAACATTGTTAAAATCAATCAAAGAAGCATTATAATTAGTTTGAGCGTCTGATTCATTGATTCCGCCTTTGAATTGGAGAAACAACTCTTCTGATTGACTCATTCGGGTTCAACAACGATCCTACAAGTGGTATCAGAGCTAAGAAGGAAGAGTTTAGCTCAATTTGATCTGTTTTCTGCCTTCTACACCTTCTTTTTCGATCTGAACAAGTTTCCACGGTTAAAATCGGCCAAATTTTTCACAGGATGTGTATCAGTGGATAATAACAAACCCTTGAAAGTTTGAAGCTGAAATTTGGATTAAAAATGGACAAAATGACCTTCGGATATGGTTCCGCTTATTTGGACTTTGTATGGTTTCGCTTATAGATCCATATAGTTCCGCTCCAGTGAACAAAATCTCAAAGGGTTTCGCTTGAAAGACACATAGTTCCGCTTGAAATTACATAGTTCCGCTCATAGGTTCCGCTTGAACGGACAATTTACTTTCGCTTGAACGAATAATTGATAGTTCTGCTTATACGTCACTAATAGTTTCGCTTATCCGGACTTGTTGGTTTCGCTTATTGTGACACTTTCGCTTATACGAACAAGTCTAGTTTCGCTTATTCGATCAAAAACAGTGTTTGCTTATTGATCCAATCAGTTCTGCTTATTTTTCACTACATGCTTTCGCTTATCTGGACATCAGCGGGTTTCGCTTATTAGTCATTTTGGGTTTCGCTTATACGTTCGATCTGAGTGCACCCGTGTGTCATATTTCGCTTAAAAGTGAACATTTTCGCGTCAAGATTATTTCACGACAATCAAGTGTCAGTGTATTTCAGATTACTTGATATTGTTTAAACTGATTAAGTTTGTTTGTTTGCTTTCAGGTGATTAAAGATGTCGAACAACGGTGAAGAGTTCTACAACACATTCTACAACGCTTTCACTTCCGAATCGACAGATAGAAGATCTGAGTTGAAAGAATATTCAAGAGAGATTTCGGAAAATTTGAAGTTTGAAAACACGTACGGAAGTCAGCAGAAGCCACCAAAGCTAATGAAAGTTGAAGATTATAACTGGTGGAAAAACAGATTTGAAGGTTGGGTAAAAGCTTTCGCTCATGAAAGCTGGTTAAAATTAGTGAGTGAATATAAAGCACCAGAGAAAGAAGGAGGAGAGTTAATAGATGAAAAAGATTTTACTGAAAAAGATATAAAAAATGTTGTGGCTGAATATAAAATGATAACGTTGATCAAACAGTCAGTGAGAGAGGATATTATCTCGTTACTTGAACAAGAAAAAACTTCAAAGAGATTGTGGGAAGCGTTAGAGAAAAGTGTGTTGGTAGTAATGAAATTGTCAAAAATAAAAAGAAATTGTTGCGTAAAGAATTTGATGTATTCAGTTGTATGAAAAATGAATATGTTTGTAAAATGATCGAGAGATTTGGACATCTGAAAATGGAGCTGGCCAGATATGAAATTAAATACTCTGAAGAAGAGATGGTGGATAAATTGTTTGATTCATTGCCCAATGATCAAGAGTGGAAATACTTCGCTCTAGTGCTGAAAAATACAATAAAGCCAGATGATTTAAAAGTGGATTTGCTAATTGAAAGGCTTGAAAGCCATGAATTGGAGTTAAAAAGATCCAAAGTCAACAGTCCAGCTTATCAGCAGAATGTGGAGCTTTACTACAGAGGAAATATACCGCAGGCTGGGTCTCCAAAAACAGCGTTTTCTGCAGAAAGTTCAAGCTCAGTGAACAATGAAAGTCTTCACAGTGGTTTTCACAGTGGATCTTCTTCAAACACCTCAGACCAATCTGCTTCAAAGAATCTATTCCAGTGTAATATCGCAGTTGATTTGAAGAATGGGCAGAACTTCAGCGAAGAATCGGCGAAACAACAGATGGTTTTCTTAGCATCTGTACTTGAATCGTATGAATGCCTCGTTGCAGGGAAGATTGGCAATACCAATTTGACGAAAGAAGATTATGATCAATTAGACCCCGAGGAGATGTAATTAATGGACATAAGATGGTGTATGGCCAGTGCGGTTCGTCGAGCACAGAGGTTCATGGAGATCACAGGGAGAAAGTCAATTGGTGGACCAACTACCAAACTGGGATTTGATAAATCCAAAGTGACATGCTTCAAATGCAAACAAAAATGTCACTTCAAGCGCGAGTGCAGAAATGCGTATGCTGCCGATGATTCTGAGAACCCGTTCAACGAAGATTACTACAAGAAAGCGATTTACCATCAGAACAAGTCTGAGCCACCAAGATTGAAACAGCCGGAAGAAAAATCAAGGGCTCTTGCAGTTATATATGATGATGAAGGATATGATTGGAGCAAAGAGGTTCTACCAGAAAAAGATGCAGTTGGATATGCATTTATTGCAAATGATGATCATGATAGCTGGTGGCGAAGAGACAGTGCGAGATGGGAGATTAGCAAGTTGAATGAACCACTTCAAGAAGCACAAAGAGCCAATAGATGGAATGAAGAGTTGGAGTGTTACATGGATCCACAGGGTAATCCAGTAGTTGATCCGTCAAAAGTGGATTTTGATGTTGTAACCAATTTGTTTCCAAGTGAGCGTACTTTTAACACAAGAAGGCTTTCTGATAAAGGTTATCTGCCAGATTTGATGAACAAGTTAAAGGAGGTTTTTGAAGCAAGTCTACCGAAGGTGGTAGAAATGAAGAAGAGAAAAGAAGAAGAATTGAAAAAGATGATTGAAGAAGTGAAGACTGTCGCAAAGATTGCTGTTGAAGAGGATCAAAAAGTTGAGAAAGAACAGAAGAAGAAAGAAGGATTGGTGCTGAAAGAGATTGTAGAAAAGATTGAGAAGGTGAAGATTGTCAGTGATGATGGTGCTGATAACGAGAAGATACAAGAGATGAAACAGACAGAGGCAGCTGAGCACGCCGAGGTGTCAATCACTGAGGTAAATTCTGATTCTAAAATCTTAAAATCAATTGAACAATGCAAGAAATGCATGGAAACATGTAGAGCTTATATTGATAAAGATGAACTGATAAAAACAAAAGATAATGAAATGAATAAACTTGAAAATGTTTTAAAAATTAAATGTAAAGAAAGAATTGAAATAGAAGAAAGTTTAAAATTAAAAGTTGAGAAGTTAACACAGAAATGTCATGATCTTGAAGAAGAAAATAAGATTTTGAAAGAAAAATGTTCCGCAAAATGTGTTGGTTGTGTTGAGAAAGAATCTAAGTTTCTAGAGTTACAAAAACAATATGATTCTTTAAAATGGTCGAGTCAGAGAGTACAAGAAGCTTATGATACTTTGAAGAGCCAAGTCAAAAGTTTTGATCAAAGACTGTCTGAAACTTTAACAACCAAAGAAATGTATGAAAGAAAGTTTAAAGAAAAGCAAATTGAATTGAACAAGTGTGTTGATGAAATTGCTAATCTTAAACAAGTCTTGGCTGAAAAAGAAAAGATTGTTACAAAAGTTCAAAGTTATCATAACTCTTCGTACATTCTCGAACGCATTTTCAACATCACACCAGATGACAAAGATACTAATAATTGCAAAAAGGGTATTGGTTCAGAATTTCATCAGGTACCACCACCATTGCGAAACAATTATACTTTTTATGATGAGGAAAAGGTGGCAAAGGGTTTGAACATAGCTGACCAATTACCTGAAAGTATCGATGTGACTTACACCAAATCTGATGATGCTGATGATTCAGAGGTGGTAAGTAAGGTGGTTGATAGTGTTTTGAAAGATGAGTCTACAAAAGGTAAGTCTGAATCACAGGATGAAGATGAAAGAAATCTTTATGATGGTTATCTGAAAAACACAAAATCCAAGAAAAAATTGAATGATGATTCAAAGGGATTGGTTTATACCATGATTGGATCGGACAAATTATTCTTAGATGTTGTATTCCCGATTCAGAATGTGATTTCAGAAAAGGTAGATAAATTTTCAAAATGGTTGAGATTGAAAAGTCTGAGATTCCAAAGTTTGCTGGTAAAGGTCATAAATCTTTTTATAACAAACCTGGTTCTAAGAAGAAAAACATGAAGGCTGGTTTGGGTTATAAAAGGAAACAAAATTGGAATCAAAGTAAACAACAAAATTTGCAACAAAAGATGAATTTTGTTCAAGGGAAAAGCTTGAAAGAAGAGGAAAAACTCAAATTTGGACAACAGTCTAATGAGGAGTTTGATGCTATGAAAAAGAAACAACAACAGGCCAAGGATGTTTCAAAGAAAGTGTGTTTTAAGTGTGACCAAATTGGACATGTTGCACGAAAATGTCCAAATCCAAAGCCTGTTGATGTTGAAAAACAGAAATCTGAGAATGTGACACCAAGGTCAACCAGATTTGATACGAAACAAACTTGGAGATACAATACGAACAAGTTTGCTTCCAATCAAAAATGGAAATCAAACCCGAACAGGTTCGTTTCAATACAGGCCTGGAATTCTCACACACCCAGATTGAGAACGACACAGAGTTGGAGAATATCTGTTGATATGACAAAACCTCAAGAGTTTTGGAAACCTAAAAATGTTGTTCAAAATCAAAAGGTTCAAAAAGAAGAAAATTTTTACAAAAGAGGTACTCCTAAAGGTCAAGTGTGGAGTGCTAAGAAACAAGTGTTGTCAGTAAAAGATGAAACAGTTGAAATCAAAGCTGAAAAAGTTTTAAATGACAAAGAATTTCCAAAATTGAATGAAAATTATTGTGTTAAAATGCCTAAGGTCCAACAGACCTGGGCCAAATTGTTCAAATAATCAAATTGTTGAAATGTGCAGGTGCTCAACGAAGCTGAAGATTGTGAGAATGATAGTTGGAGCAGCCTGGCACAGGAAGAGGTTGCAGGACCCTGGTTAGGTTGAACAGGGAGTTTAATTTGAGTGTTGTTTGTACATAAATAAACAATATTTTCAAAACCCTAAAAACTTGAAAAATTAAAAACCAAAAATATGTTTGTTTTAGTTTTGTTTGAATAAATATTGATTGAATACGCCGCACGGCTGAACAAACATGATTACATTCATCAGATTGAAAAATGGTTTTCAAACTGTAAAAATCAATGTGTTGTAAATCATGGGGGTAATTACTGCTTTTAGTATAATTCAGTGCATGATTAGCAGAACATGGATGGTGAGACAAAGCTATCAGTATCGTGTTGTCAAATTTCTTTTAATGGTTTTGCATTTTAGGGGGAGAAAAATTGTCAGAAAATACAAAAACATTAGAAAATTTGAAAAAGCCAAAAACATGATAAAATTCAAAAATTTGAGTTTTGCGTAAAAAGAGGAAATGATAGTACATCAGTAGACAGTTACGGTATGGTAAAGATTTGTATTAAATTAATAAGCGTTAAACAGTCTCACTGATGATATCTCGATAGGTTTTTATACATTTAGTAAACTTTTTCGGGATATAAACCTAAATTCAAACTTGCTTATTTTGTGGGGAACACTACTTGGATATATAGGTAACCCCTGAAATCTCGTTTGAAAGGTCCCATATTCTGAGATACTAGGTCTTTATACTCAGTGATATCTGGAGTATTATTCCGGGACTTCTGCTGTATGGAAGTACTGACCTAGTCCCCTAATAATACTTTCCGCAAATGCTTGAAACACCGCATCGCCCTCAGCAAGCTGATGAAACAATAAAATTGATAGTCGCTGCTGTTGTAATTAAAAGATCCTCTAAAGGGGACACACCAAAAAGTCGAAGCCGTCATCTCTCTGCGTATACGGAAGTATCGACCTGAGCTCTCACGGCCCTCGCAATTAACCCTTGACAGATATCATTTGTGGTATACTCACCTGTAAGACTGAATATCTGGGATTTTGGATACGGGAGTATATTCAAGAGGTGGGACACATGAATGAGTTTAAGTCTTAAACATCTAATTCGTATCCTGAATCAGTTGAAATTTGTATGAAAATTTAAGTGGATCAGTATATCGATAATCTAAGTGAATTGTTTAATTCTTAATGTGTAACTAAGCTCAACGGTACTTGTGACCTGTCAAAAACTGATATGATCCTCTGACGCATACTCAAACAAAAATATTGTTTGTAAATATGTTTGTATATATTTCTTTACTGCTTTATATTTTCAGAAAATACAAAAAATTTTGATTTCTGCTTTATTTTCGACAACCGATATCTGAAATGCCGAGTTTCAAAATCTAAGTAAGCTGATTGTGTTTCTGAAAATAAAACAAGTTCGTTAATTTGAAACTTGATATTGAAAATCAAAAATTCAAAAACAGTTTGTGATATCTCTAAGGTCATTAACTTGAACTTGGATGATAAACAGTGAGGGAGTTGGATTCTTTAATGTTGCCATATCTATAAAGTTTGTTGACAGGGGGAGTGGATTAGGGAATTTGATTGATGGTTTTTAAAATGTTGTTACTTATATAGTGTTTGATTGATTGCAGGATAAGAAAGATACTAGATTACGATCCCGGAAGCAAAGTCTGAGGGGGAGTCTGAAGACAAGCTGGAAGTTAGGAAGAGCTTGTAGTTGAAAAGCTAGGTGTCGATCCCTAAAAAGCTCGGAAGCTTAATGAGAGGGGAAGCCTACTGATAATGAAGATGCTGATGATAAAGCTATTGATGATAGAGCTAGTGATGAGATCCTGGTAAAAGAGTCAAAGTTAGAAGCTGTTCAAAGAGAAAGAATGATGGATGCTTACGTTGTTACAATCTGATTGAGATGGCAAAATGATCAAGACTGAAGAGGTGGCATAACAGAGAATGGTCACTAAAGACTTCGTCAATATCCGAGGGGGAGTCTGTTAGTGCATTACGTCTATTGACTTCGTCTTGCATCATGTAATAGAATAGGATAGGTTAGAATATACAGTGCACGAGGTTCGAGATGAAATTGTTAGAAGTTAAGCAAGTAGTTCCGCTTATATGGACGTGTCCATATAAGCGAAACCTCTCATCCTATATATAGTGCACTGTTTCGCTTATTCGGTACGACGGTTCTGAAAGTGTAACGAAGTGCTGCCGATTTGCTTTCAGGTTGTAAACATTGTTAAAATCAATCAAAGAAGCATTATAATTAGTTTGAGCGTCTAATTCATTGATTCCGCCTTTGAATTGGAGAAACAACTCTTCTGATTGACTCATTCGGGTTCAACAACGATCCTACACCCGGATCTTACATAAACTTCCAAGCTTTTTAGTGAAAAAGCAAGTGTGTAAACACTTGTGTGGCGAAAGATTTAACAAAGAAATATTTTCGTAAATATTGACTAGAAGATTGTGAGATTACATATTCTTTAAAAATAAAGTTTTCAAGAAACTAATGTTATTTTTAAAGATGGAAAGATCTACTAAATATGTTGGAAAGTTACTACATATTTTTACACAACTTACAAGTTCACGAGTTTGCGATTTAGACTTATTTTGTCATGTTTGATGTTTAAATTTTGTATATTGATGGTTGATAAATTGTTGATTGAATTTTGAAAAGAAAATGATACGCTTGAAAGCGTGGCCACCTCCAGTTACAGAGAAAACTCTGGCGAAATTTTTCTAGAAACATAACATTTAGAAATATTTTTGGTGACAAGTGTTTATAAATATATTTTTAACTTGTTTTCAAAATATAAATTTCGCCATGATTTTTATTACAAAGTAACCAAGTGTCGGAGGTAGATTTTCGTAAATGAAAACTTGTTAAATATATATTGAGAACATATATTTCATAATAAAACGCTTGTGTGCTTACGTGATTATTTTGTGAACTAGATATTACCCTAAAAATAATATTACTTGATATATCATGAAAATACGACTCCAAAATAATACCAACGCCCTCACAAGTAAATATTTAAGTTATATCGGTATTGTTTTTACAACGCGAACTCTAAAATGTAACGCGCGTATTTTCAGGAAATACTCTTAATGGTGTATTTTGACAAAGTATTATTTTGGGAAATTGTATGAAGTAAAATATAATATTTTTGGGTAAAAATATGTATATTTTGGAATCAGAACATTTTAGACAAGTGATTTAAAATATATTTTCAAGTGAGACTTAAAATATATTTTTCGGAATTATAACATATACGTATATTTTGGTAAAATATTATTTGGAAACTGTAGGAACAGAAATATGTTATTTTTGGGAATATATTAACATATTTTTATTTGGAACAATAACATCGAAATACGACGCCACTACTTGGCAGGATATACAGGTACATATATTATTTTAAGAATACGAGTATACAAGTATAAATTACCCCCATCCTTGGGAAGGAAATGCGCATATACAATACTTGAGAAGTATAACTCTAAAATAGTTGTCTAACTATTATTCCAGAACTAAATACAATTATTATAACTTGGAATAATACCAGAATCGTAACTCAAAATCATACATACTAAGACAAGGCACTACCCGTTCGTCTAATAGACATTAGACCATTGTAGGTAGTCGTGTTTGCCGCGGAGAATTGGGTTACGAGTACGAAGACGCAATACTGTGAGTTCATGTCCCCCTTTTCTCTTAACTGTTTTCAGTTTTTATACTCCGGGGGTGAAATACATGTTACAATGTTTACGGATACTTTTATACATGGTATGGTTAGCATAAGGAGGGTTACTAGTTAGATCATGTGAGTGGGTAGGCTGAAACTAGAGGCCATTAATCCTCATTGTAGGACCAAGGGTCATTAGCGGTAGATCTATCTGGGTGTAGCGAGCCCAACCCCTAAGTCCGCTGAATGAACCATGTGGTGACTTTGAGCCCGACGCAAAAATCTGCTAGGTTTGAGTCTTCCTACAGCACTTCACACATATCATTGGCTTTGCAACCCAATGGTGATCTCTTTTTCCTTAATTGCTACATACCAGGGATTTTCTTACATATAGACATTTTTACAAAGGTTTATACCTACTCACTTACACATGAACTCGCTCAACTTTATGTTGACTTTTCAAACTACATGTATTTCAGGGAACTAATGGATCTGGCACGGTATGCACATATTTTCAAGCTGCGTTTGAATAATGAAGTCATCCAGGGTTTAGAAGGTGTAACCTCTTCCTGGACGGGTTACATATCTCTAAACCTAGTATTGTTTAAAGTCTTTTGCTAAGTCTTTATGAACTCAATTAAACCAAGTCAAGGTTTGTAACTTATTTTGTGATTGTTGTTTCAAGACGAGTATAAAATGGTAGTTTTCTAAACTTTATTAATGGACGAATATCTCATGTTTTATTCATATCGCATTGTTATGATTGTTTCTATGGTATTAAGAAGTCACACCAAATAACCCACGCTTCCGTAAAGCCAGGGTGTGACAGCTTGGTATCAGAGCCTCGATCATAGCGAACTAGGATTCTTTCTCGAGTCTAGACTATGATCATCAGGGCTCTCACGAAAACGTTTTCAAACACTTTTACATTGCATACACTATACGTCCAGATCCAGGGAACAAACCTTTTTACAAACAAAAAGGCACAAATACACATTTCCAAATTTAAATTTATAGTTCAGTCTGAGAGACTGAGGGAGTAGTCTGAGAGACTGGGAAGAGTAGTCTGAGAGACTAGAAAGTTCAGTCTGAGAGGCTGGGAGGTTAGTCTAGTGGGACTAGAAAGTTCAGTCTGAGAGGCTGGGAGGTTAGTCTAGTGGGGCTAGAAAGTTCAGTCTGAGAGGCTGGGAGGTTAGTCTAGTGGGACTAGAAAGTTCAGTCTGAGAGGCTGGGAGGATAGTCTGAGAGACTAGGAGGATCAGTCTGAGAGGCTAGGAGGATAGTCTGAGAGACTAGAAGGTTCAGTCTGAGAGGCTGGGAGGATAGTTTGGGGAAGACTAGGATGATTACTTGCTTGCATTAATTGAGACTTACGTGCTTATTTGATTTAAGGTCGATGTACGTGCATATGTGGTAGTTGTTCGCACACACTAATAGTTAGTAATTACTATGAATATACATGCTACGCACCGGCACACATGTCACTCTAATTAGAGAACGAGTTATCAGACATTGATAACCCTACGACCACCGCCACAGATAATGAGACTACATCTGCGCCAGAGACAATTACGTCAGATACTGAGAGTGATCCTGATATGCTAATGACGAGTACGACTTCTAACAGTCCGTGCTACCAGACTTTGGTGATACTTCATCTCTGCTGATGGTTTCTCTAACAAGAATCTTTCTGTCACTCTTGTTTCAATCCATGACCACTCCATCACTGGTCATCCCGATGATGGACACACCATGACTCCAATCCTCGATGATGCGCCTCCTGCGGACATTTCTACTGATGGTTGGCTACTCGACAAACAATATATGACTACGTTGGCATGCTTATCGATGGTCCTCCTGCCGACGCCCATAACGATAGAAAATTAGACGAGAACACTGTTACTAACTTCACTTCTTAAGACCCTTGTTAACAAGCCATCCTCTGATTCTAGCATGCATTCAGACTCCTTTGAGTCTGTGATACCTGCAACCTTACAAACAGCTGGATTACAGCATTCTACTACTGACACAAGACGACGATGACATGGCTGCTACACTATCACCTGCTCGAGGCACCACACCCCTACACGACCCAGGGCCTGCTGCTGAGCTAGCTTCTACACCTTTTGAGTCAGCCTGATGTTGCAACTGCTGGTCCTACACCCTTGCTTGATTGTGACCCTGTTACTTTTGGTTTACTAGACATTGCACCTCTACTATCTAACCCAGTACCAGCACCTGACAATTTCCTTATTGGTTGAAACGTTTGTTTTTTGCACCTATAACCGCTGATGTTGCTCCTTTCCCTTATGAAGACCGACTTCCATTGCGCCATCGTGCCTATCACTTTCTTTCAGGACATACCTGCACCCTGGAAAGGTACTACAGGTCAGCACCCGCATAACGATTCATCTGCTACAACAGCATATTCCCAACTGCACGGGTCGCACCATTTGCTACATTCACCTCTACAACATCGGACGAGCCACTTTGAAGGATCTTATAACACGCTATACTGATTTTAGACCCTTGCCATCCCTCTCATTATGGAGGCTGTACACAGGATGAGTGCTCCTGTAACATCAGCTACAGTTTAAGGATACAAGTCGCAGAGTTTTGGAGCTTGAGCTGACACCACGTTTTCAACGCTGTCTATAGTATGTATACTTTGATCCCCCGCATTCATCAAGATTCCTTTTGCGCTCTCTTTCGCTCTGCTACTTTGCTGAGATTCCTTTTGTGCTCTTGACCTTTCCTATTTCACCGTTCCCAGGATTCTGATGTTCATTTCTTTACTATCGAGCGGCAGAGCAAATAATTACTTCAACGTATATACAAGCTCGAGGAGGGACTCACGCATGTTAACAATTTACTTTTCTTTCCTCCTCCACCTCGGCCACCGGTATAGTTGATTTCTGGATTATGCGGATTGCATTACGCTTGGGTAAAGACACTAATGACAAGCCGGGATCGTGGAGACTTTTGAGGACCACTTCTGACTACATAATTTTAATGCACTAATTACTTGTTGGACAGGGGTAGGGTGACCCTGTGTCCCTTCTGATGTGATGCATTTTGTAAGACACAGTGATTGTGGCCGGAGGATAATGAAAGCCCAATCATCTTTAGACACGCGACAATACTTATGACTAATGACCAACGAAAAACTCCGTCGCTATGTCTCCACTAAGCACGCTGTTGATCTACATATTTGTGCTATAGCTATAATGCTACATGCTTACTTGCTACATTCCTATTTACAAGTTGTGCAATACATGTGATAATATGTGATTAAATGTTATAACAACTGCGTATATGCATATGTGTAATACACCTCTGAGGTCTTATTCGTTGAATAGAGACTTGTGTGCTCGCGTCCTTCACAAGACCTGACCTAACCGACTTTCTTCTTGGAAGATGTCGACTCAAGGGAACACCGATATCAATCGCCCTCTACCTACAACAGAGGCGGAAATGTAAGAGCGCCTCTTACAGGCCATCGCACGGTACGAGGCCCGTCGCTCCGATTGCAGCGGAGGTACCTCAGGAAATAACCCCCCCCCCCAACGGTAATGTCTAGTCCTTTAAGACACATTACAAAACGTTTTGACATTTCCACGAATGCCTTGCTAAGGCCTTACGCGAATAATGTTGCTTACATCGCAGGCTGCACCTACAAGCAGTTCCTGGACCACAAACCTCGAGAGTTCGACGGCACTTGGGGGTGCCTTAGCCTTCATGCGCTGGGTTGAAAAGACGGATTCTGTTTTACGATTGAGCAAATGTGACCACGAACATCAAGTCACGTATATAGCTGGACTATTGGTGGATGAGGCTCTGTCATGGTGGAACCATCAAGTTCGGACAATGGGCGAGACCGCTGCGTATGCTATGACGTGGGACGAACTGAAAGATCTGATGCGTAAGAGATATTGCTCGAGGGCAGAAGTCCAGAAGTTGGAAACAGAACTGTGGAACTTGAAAATGGAAGGACCAAATATAGCGGAGTATGTGCAGAGATTTAACGAATTGTCACAAGTTGCTTTACTCCTGGGGGGACCAGAGTTTAAGAGAATTGAACAATTCATAAGGGGATTGGCACCTCAGTTTCTAAGCCTGGTAACAACATCTAAACCTTCAACGATCACCGAGGCTATCAACATAAGCATGGCACTCACGGAAGAAGCAGTTAGACGAGGAGAATTTTCCACTGCGGAGGAGAAAAAGGAGACTGCTATAGAGGCATCTGGGGATAACAAGAGGAAGCTCGCAAATTTCAAGATGGTTACTCGGGGGAGTAGCAAGAAGAAGGCCAAAAAGGGAAAAGAATACATGGGTATCCTACCTAAGTGCGACAATTGTTTACGTTATCATGTCGGTCGATGTAGAAAATGTGTTAACTGTGGAAAGAGGGGGCATCCTAAAGAAACTTGTTGGCAAGATACCGAACGTGGTAATAGGGGCCAAGACGGTAGTGAGAATCATGAAGGGGACAACGACAATAACAATTGTCGAGGCAGAATGAGTGATAAACAGAAACGTGCTCGAGGTTGTTTTAACTATGGAAGCAAAAAGCATTTCAGAAAATATTGCCCTAAAAACAATCAGGCACAAGGATGAAAGCTCCCACCAGAGCTAGGGAGACATGCCAGGGATTCAAGCATGGATATCGGTACGTCCCGAATTACTCAATGTTATGCATCTGTATTGCCAAATACTATTGCAAATTTTACGATTCACACCTCTAAAGTTCGAGAGTATAATTGGTTTAAGTAGCGAGAAGTAGATATTCTAGTACCCATTAGAACTAGCTTAGGGGAAGCTAGTGGAAGCCAACGCAGTAACTGGAATCGGCAAGATAGAACCCGGAGAGCGTAAGTTTACGCTAGATCAATTGCCTGCTGAGTTGGGAAGCTTCAACGTGGTAATTGGATGTATTAGTTGGCAAGCGGTCGAGCGGAGGTTGATATCCCCACCTCGATGACGAATGAAGGAACGATTGTGACTCACGAAGCAGGATACGCTCATGTTGGGGACAAGGAAGCCGAATAACTAAACCTTAAAGATACCCACGTGATCGGAGAATATCCCGAAGTCTTCCTCGAAGACTAGCCAGAATTATCTCCTCAACGACAAGTCGAATTTTTGCATCGATTTGATTCTAGGCGTCGCGCCTGTAGTCAATGCACCCCGAGCGAATTTCACCTTCGGAAACGCAAGGATTGACAGTGTAGTTTTAGCAGTGGATAGAGAAGGAAGATAACAGACCAAGATGTCCCTTTTGGGTAACCCCATTTCTGCTCATCAAAAAGAAGGATGATGATTCTCAAATAAACATCAACTACCAGGAGCCGAACGAGCTAACGCACGAGAGTCGGTGACTCTTGCTAAGGGTTAACGAACCTCTTACATAACTGACTATGAGGACCCAACTACTACTACACGACTGATCGACGATCGAGCGTCGTTAGCGGTGAAATTCAGAGAGAAAGTATACCAGGGCGAAATTGTGGGACAATGACTTGTTTTTAGACATAGACAAAATGGTGCGTCCTACACAATGTACAAACCGGAATCCATGGGATACGAAATCTGGAGAATCTAGAAAACTTATATCTAGGACCTTTGGGAACCCAGGACCAAACTCGTAAGGGTTTTACTTAGGAACCATATCTGTCAACTCAATCAAACATCATTAACTTGACAAACTTGTCATTGCAGTTAACAAAACCGAAAGTACTTAAATTTTCTTCCGTTGAAGTCTTCACTTTTACTTCTAACGAGTAGATATTTGCATTTCTACTCCCCTCAAAGTAGTTGCATCACGTTGATTTCCTTCGTAGAGAGCGAACACACGTTTGCTTCGTATACTTGGTCACTTCTCCCTTTTGGTAGAAACACATCGCTTCATCACTTGAAAACTTACATATATATAACCCATGCCCCTTTTGCTACGCATGCGATTTCATTTCGAATAAAAGCTTCATTAAAGTTCAAATATTACGTTGCTAAATCTAATTACTGGTTTGTGATTCGAGTAACCTACGTTATTGAAATTAATGGCTCTTTTGCTATCAAGTCAACACACTCTCTTGAAACTTCTTTTATTACAAAATACATTCATGGTTTTGTTACCATGCCGATATTTCCTTTGTTGATACATATGTTTATTGCCGGGCTACACTGAGATTAAGTTCGATTGCTTGAACTTATCCACTTCGCATGTCCAGTTTCAGACATCATATGATGTAGTGAGAGCATCATATTCGAATATTTTCGCAAAGATCTTTTCATTTCGAGTCATAGTAGGTTCGGTTGGTCTATGACTCCACTAAATCATTGATTGATTTCGACACCTTGCGGTGATACTTTCACAGAATTGAAGCTTGCGCTAAATTGGTTACGCACCTCATACCCGAATTTAATTGTTTATTGACTCACTTTAAATCCGTTTTGTTTATCACGATTAAATCGGTCTCAACACAGTTGTGTGTTAAAACAATGGTACATAGACTTATTTCATACCGCAATGTACCTCCTAACGATTCTTTCATAATCAATCGAATGTCTTGCGATACTTATTACTTTTCATCTTCGATCGAAAACAGTGGTACTTTGATGTTCCATATTTAATTGGAAGCTCTATGACATCGCGTAAATCAAATCTTCAGATTGTTTCGGTACACTTTCATCTGGTCTCAAACACGGTGAACTTGTTCAGTCACCGCTAATATGGAATTATGTCATTGCGACACCTTGTGATGTCATTACAAACTTGTAGCTTGTGCTAATCAGGGTCAACCGTTTCACACAGGACTACATATACTTTTGCTTGACTCATTATTCAGACATTTCTGATGCAACTACTAATTAAGGCAAGGATACACCAGATTCGATTGTTCTTCACTCGGCGTATTCTCGCAATTCAAAATTTTTAACACACTAAACTTACCGTTCATCTACTCGGGAGTTGACAGATCATTTTAGTATTTCATTTGAGTTGTTGGTTTTGAATTCATATAGCGGATGCTATGGTTTGTGAAAACTCGTTTACATATTGCGATCGACAGTTTGAGGATCTTATTAGTCAAAACTCCTCTTTTGTGGACCCCCTACTAGCTGGTTTGCACTAGACTATACGATAAGTACGTCTTGTACCTTGACAACTAATGCTAAAAGCACATACCTTTTAACCATAGGGTTCAAGTTATTACATGTTCTTGAACTCACCTCATGTGGGTAAGGATTGATTCGGTTTGAAGATTATCTACCTTGATATTATTCGTATATATACATGTGTGACGTAACCATAAGGAGTTAAGATAGTACAAATTTCGAGGATGAAATTTTCTTAACGGGGGGAGAATGTGACAACCCTCACCAAAACAGGTATCCGTACAAGTTAATTAATATTTAATTAATGCTTAATTACTGTGCTTGCTTGCCATTATGATTAAACTACTTCTTGATTTCTGTTACATACCTACACATGCATCATACATTATTATTGTCACTCCATTTATTACACACAAAACTATAGTGACAAACTTGATGCACCACAGCGCAGTTAGCACAGTGAACGGATAACCCAGTAAACATGCTGACAGACATTGTCTCTGAGGCCAGTATGAGCCGGGAATAGATTACTACACTAGTAGGGAGTGTAGGGAGGTGATGATTGTAAAACTGCGTCACTAGGTGATAGTTATAGTGACCGGATGTGCCTAAAACATGCTTTAATTACAAAAGTCTGCACTTTGTTACAAAATTCAGCATTTAATTTAACTAGTAAAGTGCAAAAACATGGGAAAATAATACTAGACACTTTCCAAAGTGACGGGAATTGATTGTGTTACTAAAAACACTATAAAAGGCACCTTAAAGCTTTGTTTGACACTTTAATGGATCAATATCCAACCGAACAACCGGACTTTACCCGGAACATAAAAATATTGTCAATGACATTGTTTACACTTTTCTGAGCTAGTTAGGATCCCCGAACACCCTAACACCCGTTATATTACATAACACACCAATAACCTATTTAAATCTCTAACTAAACATAACTAATCCTTAACCATACATTTGAAATCCAACTATAACCCCCCCCCCCCCACAATCGATCGGTTCCCCATGTGGGGGCACACTCCTTACATCTTGATTATTTTATTTGAACTTGTCTAGTATCAAGATTACACATTACCTAAGGGTTATTAGTAAATGATGGTCCATAAATAAGCCTAAGGGATAAGAATTCTCATACATTTCCACACTTCACAAATTTGCTCCCTCCCTCCCTCTTGCCTTGAGTTCGGCCGAAACCAACACCCACCATCTCACCATCATCAAGTTTGGTTCTTGCTATTTCACATACACACCAAGGTGCTAGAGATCATACAAGGAGACCCGGTGCTTTCAGAATCTCAAGAACCTCTCTACATTGCTTTTATCCACCTTGTTTACGCTTTGATTCTTCCCTAGCCACGAGCTAGTAGTAAGTGCTTCCCAACATCTTCTTGTTCTTGTTTAAAGTGGTTAATAAGAGATTTAACGGTTAAAATCCAAGAACACACAAGATCAAAACGTGAAGTCTTGAAAGAATGATAAATAAGTTGGTTAAAGAGTAACTAGTGGTGTAAATCTTATGAAACTTGTTTAGTTGTGATTATTTTATGTTGTTTGATGCTAGTAGTGGGATAGATCATCATCTAACCATGCTAGATAATTTTCATGGAACATGAACTAGTAGTTTGTTAAGTGTGAAAGTTACAAGATGATGAACTCCTCCACTAACAAAACATGTACTTGTGTAAAAGTGATTTTTCTTGTAAAAATAAGGTTTTAAACTAGTAGATCTAAAGATCTACAAGTGTTATTTTCGAAGAACCAAGTGTAAGAGGCAAGCCTTGTTTTAAACCCAGATCTTACATAAACTTCCAAGCTTTTTAGTGAAAAAGCAAGTGTGTAAACACTTGTGTGGCGAAAGATTTAACAAAGAAATATTTTCGTAAATATTGACTAGAAGATTGTGAGATTACATATTCTTTAAAAAAAAAAGTTTTCAAGAAACTAATGTTATTTTTAAAGATGGAAAGAACTACTAAATATGTTGGAAAGTTACTACATATTTTTACACAACTTACAAGTTCATGAGTTTGCGATTTAGACTTATTTTGTCATGTTTGATGTTTAAATTTTGTATATTGATGGTTGATAAATTGTTGATTGAATTTTGAAAAGAAAATGATACGCTTGAAAGCGTGGCCACCTCCAGTTACAGAGGAAACTCTGGCGAAATTTTTCTAGAAATATAACATTTAGAAATATTTTTGGTGACAAGTGTTTATAAATATATTTTTAACTTGTTTTCAAAATATAAATTTCGCCATGATTTTTATTACAAAGTAACCAAGTGTCGGAGGTGGATTTTCGTAAATGAAAACTTGTTAAATATATATTGAGAATATATATTTCATAATAAAACGCTTGTGTGCTTACGTGATTATTTTGTGAACTAGATAGTACCCTAAAAATAATATTACTTGATATATCATGAAAATACGACTCCAAAATAATACCAACGCCCTCACAAGTAAATATTTAAGTTACATCGGTATTGTTTTTACAACGCGAACTCTAAAATGTAACGCGCGTATTTTCGGGAAATACTCTTAATGGTGTATTTTGACAAAGTATTATTTTGGGAAATTGTATGAAGTAAAATATAATATTTTTGGGGAAAAATATGTATATTTTGGAATCAGAACATTTTAGACAAGCGATTTAAAATATATTTTCAAGTGAGACTTAAAATATATTTTTCGGAATTATAACATATACGTATATTTTGGTAAAATATTATTTGGAAACTGTAGGAACAGAAATATGTTATTTTTGGGAATATATTAACATATTTTTATATGGATCAATAACATCGAAATACGACGCCACTACTTGGCAGGATATACATGTACATATATTATTTTAAGAATACGAGTATACAAGTATAAATTACCCCCATCATTGGGAAGGAAATGCGCATATACAATACTTGAGAAGTATAACTCTAAAATAGTTGTCTAACTATTATTCCAGAACTAAATACAATTATTATAATTTGGAATAATACCAGAATCGTAACTCAAAATCATACATACTAAGACAAGGCACTACCCGTTCGTCTAATAGACATTAGACCATTGTAGGTAGTCGTGTTTTCCGCGGAGAATTGGGTTGCGAGTACGAAGACGCAATACTGTGAGTTCATGTCCCCCTTTTCTCTTAACTGTTTTCAGTTTTTATACTCCGGGGGTGAAATACATGTTACAATGTTTACGGATACTTTTATACATGGTATGGTTAGCATAAGGAGGGTTACTACTTAGATCATGTGAGTGGGTAGGCTGAAACTAGAGGCCATTAATCCTCATTGTAGGACCGTGGGTCATTAGCGGTAGATCTATCTGGGTGTAGCGAGCCCAACCCCTGAGTCCGCTGAATGAACCAGGTGGTGACTTTGAGCCCGACGCAAAAATCTGCTAGCTTTGAGTCTTCCTATAGCACTTCACACATATCATTGGCTTTGCAACCCAATGGTCATCTCTTTTTCCTTAATTGCTACATACCAGGGATTTTCTTACATACAGACATTTTTACAAAGGTTTATACCTACTCACTTACACATGAACTCACTCAACTTTATGTTGACTTTTCAAACTACATGTATTTCAGGGAACTAATGGATCTGGCACGGTATGCACATATTTTCAAGCTGCGTTTGAATAATGAAGTCATCCAGGGTTTAGAAGGTGTAACCTCTTCCTGGACGGGTTACATATCCCTAAACCTGTTGGTGCACTACATCTGTCGACTTCGTCTTGGATCGAGTCTTAGTCATAGATTGTTAAATCAGGACGCGTTTTACGAGAAAACTGGAGATTGTATGTATCTTAGTGGATAGTTTCGCTTATAAGGACATAGGTAGAGGTTCCGCTTATGTGTCATCATATAGTTCCGCTTATGTGTCAGTTTGGTAGTTTCGCTCTTGTGTCATGTCTCTTGGAGCGAAACCTCATAGGCTATATATAGTGTCATCATAAGCGAAACATGTAACAGTCTTGTAACTCTTACCGAAGTGCTGCCGGTTTGAGATTTGGATGTAAACTGTCATAAATCAATGCAAAGAGGTGTTTAAAGTGATTTGTTAGCTGTTTCTAAGTCAAATACTTATTTTCCGCATCTGTATTTGATCAAAACTCCTCTGAACGACTCGTTCGGGTCGACACACGATCCTACAAGTGGTATCAGAGCTTCAGGAGGAGGAGTTCTGCAGAGAATAGCTGGAATTTATCGAAATTTCTTTCTTCTACACCTTCTTTCTTCAGTTTAGATAGTTTTACCGGTCAAAATCAGCTGAAAATTTCACAGATTGTACGTAATTGGACATAGACAAATCCCTGAGAATTTGGTGTTGAAATTTGAATTAAAAATGACCTAAAACTGGTTCCGAATTAGTTTCTCTTTTACAGACAAGGAGGTTCCGCTCTTGTGACTTTGTTAGTTTCGCTCATAGATACACCATATCAGAGGTTCCGCTCCAAAGACATCAATAGGTCTGCTCGTGTGAACATTAAAGTTTCGCTTATTCAGACAAACATTTGTTTCGCTTATCTGAACATCAGTAGTTTCGTTCATCTGACCATAAGGTTTCGCTCAAAGTGTCACAAATTTAGTTTCGCTCATTTGTACTTAGTGGTTTCGCTTTTATGGTCACCTAGAAGTTTCGCTTTTGTGAACAGTCTTAGTTTCGCTTTTAAGGACTGTTGTGAGAAAATTGTTAAAATCTAAAAATGAACGAGGAATTTTACAACGCATTCGCTACTCCAGTTACCCCGATCACGGTTGCACAAACCACAATGCTCGAAAATGAAACGGGAACAATGCAGAAACCACCCAAACTATTGAACATTGAGGAATATAAAGGATGGGAGGGTCGTTTCGAAAACTAGGTTCAAGCTAACTATCTTGATGCATGGGAGTGTGTGGAAACAAAGTATGTTAGACCGTTAAATGATGAAGAAGAGGAAGTTGCGATTAAAGACATGAGTGCCGATGACAAGAAGAAGTACAAAAATGAAAAAATGATGCTAAGTCTGCTACAACAAGCTGTGAAAGAGGATATTATGGTGTTATTGCAGCATAACGGAAGTTCCTATTCTATCTGGAAAGCATTACGTTTAAAGTTTGTTGGAAGTCAGGAGATGGTAAAGAATAAGAAGTCGCTTTTGAAAAAGGAGTTTGATTTGTTTAGAGGATTGAAGAACGAGAGTACAAAACAGATCATTGAAAGATATTGCAACTTGTTAGTGAATATGAAGAGGTTAAGTATCAACAAAGACAATGAAGAGTTAATTGAAAAGCTTGCAGATGCTTTACCACATGAAACTTGGAGCACATATCTGATGATGCTCAGGAACAAAAAGGGTTTTACCACGTTAACCTTGAGCAAATTCATTGAAAAATTGGAAGCCCAAGAAATGGAACAAAGAAAGATTGTTCGGATGAAAGATTTTGATGGTGAACAGGATATTGGGTTGTATTACAAAGCAGGGGTGAATGAGAAGTCTACAAATCTATCTTCGAAAATAGAAACTGCTTACAATGCCAAGAATTCTCCAGGAAGTTCATCATCAGGACCAAACAGCAAAACAAGTTTCACATCATTTCCATCTTTCGATCCGAACATCTCAGCAACAAAAAATGGGAGAAAACTTCAATGCAACATTGTTTTAAATCTTGAAAATGATCAAGATTATTCTGAGGAAGTTGCTAAAAGTCAAATGTCTTTATTAGGAATGGTTTTAGAGTCTTACAGTTGTTTTGTTGCAGGTCGTATCGGAAATCCAATGCTAACAAAGGAAGATTACGACCAGATAGATGCTGAAGAGATGGAGCTGATGGACATAAAGTGGTGTTTGGCTAGCGTGTTGAGGAGAGCTGAGAAATTTAAGCAGATCACGGGAGAGATGATCTTCGTGAGGCTAATGTTTCTACTTTAGGTTTTGACAAATCTAAAGTCACTTGTTTTCGTTGCAGGGAGAAAGGTCACTTCAAGAGGGAATGCACTAACCGCGAAGCAAGTGGAGCTCAGAATCCTTTCAACAACAACAATGATTACTATCGAAAAGCCATCTACCATCAAGTTGCTCAACAACCATCTCAACAGAATCAACATCAAGCACAAACTGCACATGGAAGATCCATAATTGAAGATTCTGGAAAGAGAGCATGTGTGGTTAATCAAGAAGAAAAAAAGTCATTCAACTGGGATAAATATGTTTCACCTGATGGAAAAGCTTGTTTGATTGATCAAGATGATGAGAAATTACCTGGGGGATTTAGCTGGGAAAATTTCACATGGGATGATTATATTCCTGATCAAGCTACAGCTTACACAGCTTTTGTTGCCAAAGTTGAAGATGAAAGTGATGATGATACTGAGTACTATGCTAAACAGATGGCAAAACATTTGAAGATGTTAGAAGAAAGCGACATTGAATATGAGAAGGTAAAGAAGAAAAAGAAAAAGGTAAAAACACCGGTTAGCTGCGATGATGAGACAGTACCGGTAGTGAGAAGAAAAGTGAAAGAAATTCCAAAGTTCGAGATTAATGAAGAAGCCATTGCAAAGAAAAATCCAATAACTTGTGAAAATTGTGAGGTTGTAAAGAAACAGAACAGTTCATTGATCCACAACTTGAACAGATTGAAAGAATCATATGATGTGTTGAATAGGGCAATGAATATGTACAACGACACAAGTGAAGAGCAGGCTACAGCAATGAAAACACTTCAGGGAGCTTTTATGGTCAAGCAAAAAGTTGTAAACAACTATATTGAGAAATGTGCTGATCTCGAACAGAAACTTGAACTTCAAAGAATTGAAACTGAAAGAGTTAATCGTTTATTGAAAAGTTACTCATGTTCCTCTTATGTCATTGACAGAATTTATCCAATGGCTGAAAGTTTGAAGGCATTTGAATACAATGAAGTAACTGAAGAAAAGAAAGTTTCAGAAGAGAAGGTTGAAGAAAAGACTCCAGTGAAAAAGACCAAAAAGAAGAAAAATACTAAAAAGACACCATCTGGTAAGAAACAAGGTGTCAGTTACAACAAGTGTTCACCCCCTCTGGAAAATGGATATTTGGCTAGAAATCCAAATGATGAAAGAGTCAAAAAGGCAACAAACTTACAGTGGGAGTCGGAGTCGTCAGTCAATCTACCAGAAAGTATTGATGTCGTTTATACATCATCTGATACTGATTAACAATCTCAATTGATGAAGATAGTGGTGGATCATGTGTTAGAAAATGATGAAACAGAAGAGTCAAAGTCGGAGTCCGCGTCAGAGTCAAAGTCTGAGTCAAGTACTCCGGGACAAACAGGGAAACAGGGCAAAATAGTTTATGATAGAAAATTTCTGTTATCAAAATCTAATTTGGATGATGAACTGTTTAAATTTGCTTACACTTTGAATGATTCTGACAAATTATATTCTGATGAGGAATTTCCAATAAGAGGTGTCAAAACTGAACTGATAAACAAGGTTTTCAAACTCACAGAAATTAACATTTCTGAAATAAAAGACTTATGTCTTAATGCAAAATCTAAAAAATACACCTCAAGAGTACAACAAAGATTAAACAAGAAAAAGAGTTACGGTTCTAGTTCTGGTTTCCAAAAGAAATCAAACCATAACGGTAATTTTAAAAAGAAAGGTCTTGGTTTTATTCCAACAAAAAAACAGAAAAATGAAAAATACGTTCGTGATTTTAAATCCAAAATGACATTTGTTTCAGGAACGTCAGCAGATGAAGAAGAAAAGAAAGATTTCTGGAGGCAGTCAAACAATGAGTTCCTTGCAAAGAAGCAAGATGAAATGAAGAAGATGGCTGAGCAGAGGAAAGACACGAGAACCTGTTTTAAATGCAACACTGTTGGACATAGTGCCAGAGAGTGTTCTAAGGCAATACAATCAAAACAGGGAGTATCT
This sequence comes from Helianthus annuus, assembly GCF_002127325.2. Lineage (NCBI taxonomy): Eukaryota > Viridiplantae > Streptophyta > Magnoliopsida > Asterales > Asteraceae > Helianthus > Helianthus annuus. The sequence goes on along the minus strand of NC_035437.2, from coordinate 14,869,419 downwards.
CGTAAACTCAAAGAACAAGTGGTTAAGTTTGAACCACCAATTGATAGAACCATGTTGTTTAAAAATTCTACATTTGAAATGGGTGAATGTTCAAACAAGTTTTACAAGAAGAGAGCTAAATCTGACAACCAGAAATGAATTGTTAAGAAAGCTGCTGAAAGCTCTAGTGATGATTCTGATAGGTCAAAATCAGAGGAGCTATCTTCTGGCGATGAATCTGACTCCACAAAGTCAGATGAGCCACAAATTGTTTCAAAATGTGAAGCTGTTTTAAAAGATGAAAAATCAGTTCCGATTGTGAATGATGAGGATTTTCCATCACTTCGGGCTGAAAATTATAAAAAGAAAATTGGTAAAATTGAAATCTCTAACCAATTTTATAATGATAAACAGGAATTTGATGCTGAAAAGGTCTTTAACCCCAAGGTAAAACATATCTTTGGAAAGATGATTGACCGAAAAGTCAAAGGGGTTAAAGAATTTTATGAGAAGAAGAGGAAAGGTAAGAAACCGAGTGATGGTGACTTGGTGAAACCCAAGGCTGGTCAGGCTTGGGTGGATATTTTCTTCGACTAAAACCTGACTTGCCGGAGCTCCTAGGTTGGTAAGCATGGAGCATGAATCGGCATCTTTTGTGACAACTCGTATTTTAGAACTTTCTTTTACAACCTATATGAACTCTATGTGATTACGTGATACATGGTTTTAATGGAATGTTATGTGTTACATGAATGTGAAAGTGTTGTATGAATGTCGGATTATAAACTCATTAGGGCCACACATCTTATCTTTCGCCACACATCTTTATCTCGGCCCAACCCCACTCGCAACCACTTACCCGACCCGAGACCAGGGGCAGCCCAATGATTGGGTTCGGCCCACTCCCTATGCGCATACATGAACCTTTAGGGGGTTTGTTTCTCATAACTTGCAAATACTAAACACACACACCTAACCCTAGTTTCCTTCTCTCCTCTCTTGTTCGACGAAAATCATCACAGCCGAAGCCCCATCTGATTGGCCTAGTTATTCGGTGTTAAGGTTAGTGTTCCATCGTTGTTAGTTTTCTTAATACATGATACTCGATGCTATGCATAATGATTTAATCATTGAAGTTGTGATAAACTATGAATACATGATGTATGTTTGATTTTTGTCTTTGAATGATTGATCCGAATTCACATGTTGGTCATGAGACTAGTGGTTGGTTTAGAATTAGAGTTTACGTGATGATGTCTTAAACCGGACTGCATGATTTAAACCAAGAACCTAATAGATGTAATCGGCTATTATGATTAAATCGATTGTTCTTGAATTGGTGATGATTAGGGTAATGTGAATATGCATGATTGCTAAATTAATTGTTGATTTGATCCGTTTTGAAACTGCCAAACATGTTTGCAATTGTTACGAAATTTAGGGAGCTGCAATTAAGGAAATCTGTTACATTCCTGATCTCGACACGGGTTGCGAGTCGAGAACTCACAGTCTCGACTCGAGACCACACCTCACTCACACAAAAACAACATAACTCGAGACCATGGTTGCGGGTCCAGTTGCGACTCGAGACCGTCTAGTCTCGACTAGTACATGCATGACTCGAGACCTCCTCAGTTGCGACTCGAGAACGTTGAGGCTATAACTCTAGATCACTGTCTCGACTCGGGATCTCTGGTCTCGACTCGAGACCATATACACGTGCACACTGTTGGACTTGCACACTGTTACGGGCCTAAGTAATTTGGCCGCACTGTTGGGCTTTGATTGTTTACGTGATGCTACTGTTGAATTCATATGAACTGATGTTAATTGCCATAGTTATATGTGCATGCCATGATCAATACTTGTATGCAACTAGATGGAACATGTGTAGTAAACATACGTGCACTACTTGAATACGAACCTGACTTGTATGGTACACCTATGTTAGGACGTGGTTGACCACATTATAGCTTGATTGACCTTTCTGTGTATCTTCCGAGCAAACCAAGGTGAGTTCACACTCTTACCAAGGCATGGGATTCCCATGGTCGGGAATGGGTTTGGAAGATTTCTTATACTTAAGTTATTATCGGGATTATGTACTGTGGGCCTCGGGAGAGGAAGGTTTTTGATAGATACTGCTAGACTAGTGATACAAACACTTCTCTTCGCACACACGCCGGGAATGGCTGCGATAATAGAACCAATCTTCACACACATGCCTGGAATGGCTACGAACCATACACTAAACTTCGCACACATGCCGGGTGGGCTGCAATACAAATATACCTAGTCTAGAATACTTGGGAAACTCCCACTAATCTTCGCACACATGCCTAGAGGGCTGCGATACAAATGCATACGATACATGGTCTACTAAACGAACATACGATTTACTATTCTATTACGATCACTGAACAACCAACTGTGAACTCGCTCAACTTTGTTGTTGACTCTCTGTTACATGCCTTGCAGGACCTTAGGTATACATGGAGCTTGCACGGGAGGCGCAGTCGTTGTGGGACATGGATCGTGGATGCCATGCTAAAACGTTTAAACATTTGAACTTATTACTTACATTGGGTTTACATTTATGCTTCCGCTAGACACTTAATATGCCTTGTTTGAACACCTTTCATATTGTTTGGTTGAATTACATTTATTACTTATTATGTTCGATATGATTGGTGGCTTGATCCTGGTCATGTCACGCCTCCAAGCGGTGATACTCCGCGTGTGGATTCTGGGGGTGTGACAGATTGGTATCAGAGCCATTGGTTATAGAGAATTTGGTTTTAATATGGGGAAAACGTATTTATTAAAACTAGACTATAACCAGAACAGTGCTCAACGATCCACAACGACGCTTCGCTCCACGTGCAAGACTCAACATCCTAGGTAATATGGTATACGTTTTATTGCCTACTTGTTAGATTACACAGAACTTTGCTCATGGTATGCTTAGATACACATAACCACTATTGCTTGAGAACACTTGTGTGCTTACTCTCTTCTGTCACCGCACTTTTCGCGAACCTCTCTCACCTATGATTACCTTTGCTATGAAGATCATGTCTGGATGTATTAACATGACACAAGCCCAGTTGACGGCTCTCATTAACGAACAAGTTGCTGCGGCACTTGCAGCCGCATAGGCAGGAGGTATATCTTGCAGTCGTAACTCACACTAGGATCTCTAGATCCTACACTCCTAAAACCAACTCTTGTGTTTAACCTTGTCCTATTCTTATACACAATAGGTCAACACGCACAGCCACCTGTTTGCACTTTCAAGAACTTCATGGACTGTCGTCCAAGCACGTTTAGTGGCACTGAAGGAGCAGTGGGACTCCTCCATTGGTTTGAAAAGCTCGAGTCGGTGTTTGAGATGTGTGAATGCCCTGAGGCTCGCAGGGTGAAGTACGCCACTGGTACTTTAGAAGGAATTACGCTGACTTGGTGGAACGCGCAAGTTCAGATTCTAGGGCTGGCAGCTGCAAACGCCACCCCTTGGAACGATTTCAAGGAACTAATCAAGCGAGAATACTGCACACGTGATGACATCCACAAGTTGGAGGTGGAGCTCTATCATCTGAAAATGACAGGGTCGGAAATTGAAGCTTATACGAAACGGTCAAATGAGCTGGCCATCTTGTGTCCAACCATGGTGGACCCTCCAGTCAAGCGCATTGAGTTGTACCTCAAGGGGCTAGCGCTAGAAATTCAGAGCCATGTGACATCGGCTAACCTTAATAATATTCAGGATATTCAGCGTCTTGCTCATCGCCTCACAGATCAGGCAGTGGAACAGAACAGGCTGCCTAAGCGCATCAGCGCTACTGCTACCGCTACCACCTCTGCTACTTCTGCTACCCCCAATGACAACAAGCGGAAATGGGATGGGGATTCCAGCAAGGGTTCAGCTGCCGTTCAGTCTCAAGCACAGCAGCAGCGCAAGACAAATGATTACCAGAGTCTGGGTCAGCAATCTTCTGGTGGTCAAGGGCAGGGTGGATATCGGGGAATTCACCCACTGTGTAACAGGTGCAACAGACACCACAGTGGTCAGTGCCGCAAGGGCCGCTGTCAGAGATGTCTCAAGATAGGGCACGAAGCTAAAGATTGCAGGAGCTCACGACCTGCGAATCAGAACCAACAACAACCACCAGCTCCTCAAAACCACCAGCAGCAGCAACAGCGAGGCAACAGGGGATGCTTTCAGTGTGGTGCTGAAGGTCACTTCAAGCAGGATTGCCCCCAGTTGAACTAGAATCGCAACAACAATAACAATCAGGGCAATGGGAACAACAACGGTGGAAACAATAATGGCAATGAAGCTAGGGGACGTGCATTTGTGCTGGGGTAGGGAGAAGCAAGGAATGATCCCAACGTAGTTATGGGTAAGTTTCTTCTCGACGAGTTTTATGTTACTGTATTGTTTGATTCGGGTGCGGATACAAGTTATATGTCTCTAAAAGTTAGCCAAATGTTAAAACGTGCACCAACTCCCTTAAACACCAAACATGTCGTAGAGTTAGCTACCGGTAAAAGTCTAGAGGCCACACACATAGTCCACGGTTGTAATCTTATCCTCGCTGGTTAGACTTTCTCCATCGATCTCATTCCCATAACTCTGGGTAGTTTCGACATCGACATCGTCATTGGTATGGATTGGTTATCCCAACAACAAGCAAAGATCGTATGTAAAGAGAAGATCGTTCGTATTCCTCGTTCTGGTAAAGAACCTCTCGAAGTTCAAGGCGACAAGAGTGGTGCCGTGGTTGGCATCATCTCCTTTCTAAAGGCTCAGAAGTGTTTGCGTAAGGGCCACACTGCCGTTCTGGCACTTGTTACCGATGCATCAACCAAAGAAAAGAAATTGGAAGATATTCCAGTTGTACGCGACTTTCCTCAGGTGTTCCCTGAAGATTTACCTGGTCTACCGCCTCATCGCCAGGTCGAGTTTCAACTCGAGCTAGCACCGGGAGCAACACCGATAGCACGTGCACCGTATCGCTTAGCTCCATCAGAATTGGAAGAACTATCGACACAGCTACAAGAACTCTTGGATAAGGGATTTATCCGACCTACCTCTTCGCCCTGGGGAGCTCCAGTATTATTTGTGAAAAAGAAGGACGGTACCTTCTGCATGTGCATTGACTACCGTGAACTGAACAAGGTGACAGTGAAGAACCGCTATCCTCTTCCACGAATTGATGACTTATTCGACCAGTTGCAAGGGTCGAGCTACTACTCCAAGATAGACCTGAGGTCAGGTTATCATCAGCTGAGAGTCCGGGATGAGGACGTCTCCAAAACCGCATTCAGAACCCGCTACGGCCACTACGAGTTTCTTGTCATGCCATTCGGGTTGACAAACGCACCGGCAGTCTTTATGGACCTTATGAACAGGGTGTGCAAGCCCTACCTAGATAAGTTTGTGATTGTATTCATCGACGACATCCTGATCTACTCTAAGAGTCAGGAGGAACACGAGCAGCATTTGCGACTTATTTTGAAGCTCCTTCGAACAGAGCAATTGTACGCCAAGTTTTCGAAATGCGACTTCTGGCTTTGTGAAGTCCACTTTCTAGGCCATGTGGTAAACAAGGATGGGATCCATGTTGATCCATCCAAGGTAGATTCGATCAGGAACTGGCCTGCACCACGTACACCAACGGAAATACGCCAATTCTTGGGTTTGGCGGGTTATTACAGACGGTTCATTAAAGATTTCTCAAAGATTGCACAGCCACTTACACTGCTGACACAGAAGGGTGTCACCTACTGTTGGGGCAATACTCAGGAAACAGCTTTTCAGCACCTAAAGGATAGACTTTGCAGTGCACCTATCCTCTCATTGCCAGAGGGCACGGACGATTTTGTGGTCTATTGTGACGCATCGATACAGGGGCTTGGTTGTGTATTGATGCAACGGGATAAAGTTATTGCTTACGCTTCGCGCCAACTCAAGGTTCACGAACGGAACTACATGACGCACGATTTAGAGCTGGGAGCCGTTGTTTTCGCGCTCAAGATATGGCGACACTACCTGTACGGTACCAAGTACACTATCTACACCGATCACAGGAGTCTCGAGCATATCTTCAAGCAGAAGGAATTAAACATGTGTCAACGTCGATGGGTTGAACTACTTAACGATTACGAATGCGCCATCAAGTACCATCCAGGCAAAGCCAACGTTGTGGCTGACGCTCTCAGTCGAAAAGACACTCTACCTAGACGCGTGCGAGCACTACAGCTTACTATTCAGTCTGGTCTTCCTGCACAGATACGAGATGCTCAGGTAGAAGCATTGAAATCAGAAAACCTAAGGGCTGAAGCCTTACGTGGCTCAAGGCAACGATTAGAACAGAAGAAGACGGCGCCTATTACGTAACGCGGCGTATTTGGGTCCCACTATATGGCGGTTTACGAGAGCTTGTAATGGACGAAGCACATAAGTCTCGCTACTCGGTACATCCAGGTTCAGATAAAATGTACCACGATCTCAGAACTACTTATTGGTGGCCTAGCATGAAAGCTCACATAGCAACATACGTTAGCAAGTGCTTGACTTGTGCGAGAGTCAAGTCGGAATACAAGAAACCATCAGGCCTACTTCAGCAACCCAAGATACCACAGTGGAAATGGGAGGAAATTTCCATGGATTTTGTTACTGGCCTACCTAGATCTCAGCGTGGGAACGATACTATTTGGGTGATCGTGGATCGACTCACAAAGTCTGCACATTTCCTGGCTATTAAGGAAACGGACAAGTTCTCCACTCTAGCAGACGTGTATCTCAAGGAAGTTGTCTCAAGGCACGGGGTGCCAACCTCTATTATATCGGATCGTGATGCACGATTTACTTCAGAACTGTGGCAAGCAATGCACAAATCTTTTGGCTCTCGATTAGACATGAGCACAACATATCACCCTTAGACGGATGGGCAGTCTGAGCGCACGATTCAAACCCTAGAAGACATGCTTCGGGCATGTGTTATTGATTTCGGCAGCAGCTGGGAAAAGCATCTCTCTTTAGTGGAGTTTTCATACAATAACAGTTACCAAGCCAGCATCCAAGCCGCTCCATTCAAGGCATTGTACGGGCGTAAATGCCGGTCACCTCCCTGTTGGGCAGAGGTGGGGGATAGCCAAATCACAGGTCCAGAAATGGTAGTTGATGCTACTGAACGGATTGCACAGATACGGCAACGCATGGCGGCAGCTCGTGACCGTCAGAAAAGCTACGCTGATAAGTATAGGAAACCACTCGAGTTTCAAGTTGGGGATCGAGTGCTACTCAAAGTTTCGCCCTGGAAGGGTGTAGTTTGTTTTGGCAAACGAGGCAAACTCAATCCGCGGTATGTCGGACCGTTCGAAATCATAGAAAGAATAGGCAAAGTGGCCTACAAACTGAACCTACCAGCAGAACTCGGTGCAGTTCACAACGTTTTCCACGTGTCAAATCTGAAGAAGTGTCTGTCAGATGAGACCCTTATAGTTCCTTTGAAGGAGCTCACTATCGACGAACAGTTACATTTCGTCGAGGAACCTGTTGAAATCACGGACCGGGATGTTAAGGTCCTCAAGAACACTAGAATACCTCTTGTTCGAGTTTGTTGGAACTCCCGTCGTGGCCCAGAGTTTACCTGGGAACACGAAGATCAGATGAAACAAAAGTATCCCCAATTGTTCGCGAATAGTACAACCACTACTGAGGCTGAAGCTACCACGGAATTTCGGGATGAAATTCCAGATCAACGGGGGGAGGATGTGACACCCCAGGAAAACCATGCAACTTAACTAGCTTCCTCAGTGAGTACGTACCAAATTTCGAGACGAAATTTCTTTCAACTTGGGGATAATGTGACAACTCGTATTTTAGAACTTTCTTTTACAACCTATATGAACTCTATGTGATTACGTGATACATGGTTTTAATGGAATGTTATGTGTTACATGAATGTTAAAGTGTTGTATGAATGTCGGATTATAAACTCATTAGGGCCGCACATCTTATCTTTCGCCACACATCTTTATCTCGGCCCAACCCCACTCGCAACCACTTACCCGACCCGAGACCAGGGGCAGCCCAATGATTGGGTTCGGCCCACTCCCTATGTGCATACATGAACCTTTAGGGGGTTTGTTTCTCATAACTTGCAAATACTAAACACACACACCTAACCCTAGTTTCCTTCTCTCCTCTCTTGTTCGACGGAAATCATCACAGCCGAAGCCCCATCTGATTAGCCTAGTTATTCGGTGTTAAGGTTAGTGTTCCATCGTGGTTAGTTTCCTTAATACATGATACTCGATGCTATGCATAATGATTTAATCATTGAAGTTGTGATAAACTATGAATACATGATGTATGTTTGATTTTTGTCTTTGAATGATTGATCCGAACTCACATGTTGGTCATGAGACTAGTGGTTGGTTTAGAATTAGAGTTTACGTGATGATGTCTTAAACCGGACTGCATGATTTAAACCAAGAACCTAATAGATGTAATCGGCTATTATGATTAAATCGATTGTTCTTGAATTGGTGATGATTAGGGTAATGTGAATATGCATGATTCCTAAATTAATTGTTGATTTGATCCGTTTTGAAACTTCCAAAGATGTTTTCAATTGTTACGAAATTTAGGGAGCTGCAATTAAGGAAATCTGTTACATTCCTGATCTCGACACGGGTTGCGAGTCGAGAACTCACAGTCTCGACTCGAGACGACACCTCACTCACACAAAAACAGCATAACTCGAGACCATGGTTGCGGGTCCGGTTGCGACTCGAGACCGTCTAGTCTCGACTAGTACATGCATGACTCGAGACCTCCTCAGTTGCGACTCGAGAACGTTGAGGCTATAACTCGAGATCACTGTCTCGACTCGAGATCTCTAGTCTCGACTCGAGACCATATACACGTGCACACTGTTGGACTTGCACACTGTTACGGGCCTAAGTAATTGGGCCGCACTGTTGGGCTTTGATTGTTTACGTGATGCTACTGTTGAATTCGTATGAACTGATGTTAATTGCCATAGTTATTTGTGCATGCCATGATCAATACTTGTATGCAACTAGATGGAACATGTGTAGTAAACATACATGCACTACTTGAATACGAACCTGACTTGTATGGTACACCTATGTTAGGACATAGTTAACCACATTATAGCTTGATTGACCTTTCTGTGTATCTGCCGAGCAAACCAAGGTGAGTTCACACTCTTACCAAGGCATGGGATTCCCAGGGTCGGGAATGGGTTTGGAAGATTTCTTATACTTAAGTTATTATCGGGATTACGTACTGTGGGCCTCGGGAGAGGAAGGTTTTTGATAGATACTTCTAGACTACTGATACAAACACTTCTCTTCGCACACTCGCCGGGAATGGCTGCGATAATAGAACCAATCTTCGCACACATTCCTGGAATGGCTGCGAACCATACACTAAACTTCGTACACATGCCGGGTGGGCTGCGATACAAATATACCTAGTCTAGAATACTCGGGAAACTCCCACTAATCTTCGCACACATGCCTAGAGGGCTGCGATACAAATGCATACGATACATGGTCTACTAAACGAACATACGATTTACTATTCTATTACGATCACTGAACAACCAACTGTGAACTCGCTCAACTTTGTTGTTGACTCTCTGTTACATGCCTTGCAGGACCTGAGGTATACATGGAGCTTGCACGGGAGGCACAGTCGTTGTGGGACATGGATCGTGGATGCCATGCTAAAACGTTTAAACATTTGAAATTATTACTTACATTGGGTTTACATTTATGCTTCCGCTAGACAGTTAATATGCCTTGTTTGAACACCTTTCATATTGTTTGGTTGAATTACATTTATTACTTATTATGTTCGATATGATTGGTGGCTTGATCCTGGTCATGTCACACCTCCAAGCGGTGGTACTCCGCGTGTGGATTCTGGGGGTGTGACATCTTTCTTGAGGTTTATTCGGTAATGTCAATCATACAAACAGTACATAGGTTTGTTTGTGTTTGTTTACAAGAAGTTTGAAGATTTGATTGTGCATATTTGTATATGGTAAATCAAGGACATTAATTTGTACTTGCATTTTCCTACAATTTGTTGAGAGACAATATGATGAACCACATCCCCGAACTTGTTATTGATAAACTTACAAGTGATAAAATCAACCAAGCTTAGTTTTCGGAAAAATCATTTTGATTAAAACAAACTTAAGTGTTTTGAGATCTAAATGGGAAAATAGTTTGGTGATAAGGGGAGTTCTGATTATTTATGACGAAAGAATGGCGATTTGAGGCATTTTGATATCAGTTGTCAAGTTTTGTACAGTTTGTTTTACATTTCATGTTTCTAGTGGGTCTAGAGTTTATTTTGTTTTCAATTTTCTTTAATGTGTTTGCATTTTAGGGGGAGTAGAAAATTTCAGAAAATCCAAAAATATTAGAAAATTTGAAAAGCCAAAAACATGATAAAATCAAAAAATGAGTTTTGTTGAGAAAAGTGGAAATGATAGTACATCAGTAGACTGTCTCAACATGCTAAAGAAATGGATAGTTAAAATGTGATAAACAATCTTACTGTGGATTTGTCAGTAGGTTTTTATACATTTAGTATATTGTGACGAGATATAAACCTAAATTTCAAACTTGCTTATTCTGTGGGTTAACAAAACTGCTTCGATATATAGGTAACCCCTGAAATCTTGTTTGAAAGGTCCCTTATTCTGAGATACTAGGTCTTTATACTCAGTATTATCTGGGGTATTATCCCGGGACTTCTGTTGTATGGAAATACTGACCTAGTCCCCGGATAATGCTTTCTGCAAAATGCTTGAAATATAGCATCTGTAGGATCGTTCTCGGCCCTGTTTGAGTCGTTCAGAGAAGTTCGTATCCGAATTAAGAGGCGGAAACTAATAATTCGGTGCTATTGAAGCTATATTCACTTTAAACTTGTTGTATTATTGATATTAAACACGATTACAAGATTTGACAGCACTTCGGCAGCATACCGGAACAAACACCTTCAACTATGTGTTTATGGTTCGCTCATATGGACCTATATATAGACAAGCTGGTTCGCTTATACGTACATGTACGTATAAGCGGACCTACATCGTGACAGAAAAGCGGACCACATTCAGAACCAAATAAGCGGACCTAATCCTGACATATGAGCGGACCTAGACCTAAACATGACACAAAAGCGGACCTAACCTAGTGACTGATAAGCGAACCTTATACAAACATGTATTTCTAGGTTTCCGTGCCATGTCCGATCGCTTTATCTTTAAGACTCGATGTAAGTCGTAGTCGACAGACGTAAGTGCACCAACAGACTCCCCCTCGGATGTTGACGGAGTCTTCATAGAGTCTTCGCACATGTCAATCTACAATCTTCATCAGTCGACAATCTGCCTCTGAAATATCTGTCGCTTCAAGAATCCTCGTTTTCTATCTTCATCAGCAACAAACTCTTTTCTCTTGAATGTTGACACGGTGTCTTCAGACTCCCCCTCTCACGCAGCTGGGATCGTAGTCTGGAATTCAAACTTTCACTGGTTCTAAGATCGTAATCTGGCACTTCAACACAGAATCGTCATCTGGCTCAAGACCTGCACAATCTCTACCAAACCATAAGTTTCTACAAAGATTAAAACTTTTCAACAATTTAGAAACTATGTTGAATCAAAACAATAATGATTTTGCATTCAAGAAATGATTACTGGTTCTTATCAAAACAACTTTACCATCTACACACAAACACTCCCTAAACCAGTTCTTCAATTTTAGCACTTTAATTTCGAAAATCAGCATCTCAACACCAGTTGTCGAAAATCTTTTTGATTTTTTTCAAAATTTGATGTTAAAACACACCAAAAATCTTTTTGGATTTTCTGAATGAAAGTAAATGCAACAAACGATTATTTACAGACAATATTTTTGTGAGTTTGTGCAAGAGGATCATATCAGTTATGAAACATATCACTAACACCGTTAAGCTTGATTACATGTTATGTTCTAAACAATTTACCTGGATTGTCAGTATGTTTGTCCACTTAAATTTTCACACAGACTTCAATTGATTCGAGATACGATATTAATGTTTTAGAAACTAAAACTTAATTGTGTATCACTCCACTTGAATATACTCCTGTATCCAGATCCCAAATATTCAGTCTTACAGGTGAGTATACCACAGATGATATCTGTAAAGGGGTAGATGCGAAACCGTGAGAGCTCAGGTCAGAACTTCCGTTCAGCAGAGAGATGACGGCTCGACTTTTGGTGGGTCCCCTTTAGAGGATCTTTTATTACAACAGCAAAGATTATCAATTTTATTGTTTAATCAGATTGCTGAGGGCGAGCTTGTATTACAAAGCTTTTTGCAGAAAGTATTATTCGAGGACTAGGTCAGTATTTCCATACAGCAGAAGTCCCGGAATAATACCCCAGATATCACTGAGCATAAAGATCTAGTATCTCAGAATACGGGACCTTTCAAACAAGATTTCGGGGGTTACCCATATATTCAAGAATAGTTACCCACGAATTAAGTAAGTTTGATTTAGGTTTATATCTCGTTTCAATTTACTAAATGTGCGAAAATCTACTGACACATCCGCAGTAAGTTTGTTTATCACATTTTGACTTTACAATTCTTTAGCGTGCTGTAATAGTCCACTGATGTACTATCACTTCCTCTTTTATGCAACAAAAACTCATTTTTATGTTTATCATGTTTTTGCCTTTATCAAATTTTCTGATGTTTTTGGATTTTCTAAAAATTCTTACTCCCCCTAAAATTCAAATACATCTAAAGAAAATTGAAAAACAAACTATACAGAAACATGACAACTGATATCAAAACACCTCAATTCTCCATCCGTTTGGCTTAAACAATCAGAACTCCCCCTCACAACAAACTATTTTCCCATAATGATTTCAAAACACTTAAGTTTGTTTTAATCAGAATGGTTTTTCCGGAAAATATGTTTAGTTGTTTTTACCTTTTGTAAAATTGGGGTTCAAGTCATCATATTGTTTTACCGTTTTTATGAATGATAGTTAATTCAAGTTCAATTTAATGACCTTGATTTAACCACTTGTAGGATCAACTGGTTCTCATTCTGAACCACTTATAACAACCTTAAACATACAACCACTAGTAGATTTAACAATTAAGCTTATCAAACCTGTTTTTCAACCAATTACCATCTTTTGGTTGAATTCTCAAGATGCCGATTCCTACTCCTCGCTTACAAACCTGGGAGTTCCGGCAAGTCCTGCAAAACTACAAAAAAACAAATTTAGAAAGATGCCGATTCATGATCCACGATACCACCTTGGAATCTCCGGCAAGTCAGGTTTTTATTCTTGAAAAAATATATCCACCCAAGCCTGACCTTCCTTGGGTGTAACCTCATCGTTTTCATCGTTCCTTTCAACCGACTTGTAAACCCATCCTTTGGAAGCATAAAAATCCTTAATGCTTTGGGCCTTACCACTGACCATTTTTCCAAAGATGCGTTTTACATTTCCGTTAAAAGTTTTTTCAACATCAATTTTCTTCTTGTCAGAATAAAATTGATTTGAAATTTCAACTTTTCCGATTTTAGATTTGTAATTTTTAGCATTCAGTGGCGGAAAATTCATATCGTCCACTTTCGGAACTTTTCTTACAATCTCTTTCTCAACATGTGGCTCCTCTGATTTTATGGAATCAGAATCATTACCAGACTTTTTACCTAAACCTTTTACAACCCATTTCTGATATGTAGCATTGTCTATTCTTTTGGAAGCACTCTTTGAACATTCTCCTTTTTCATAAGTTGAATTTTCAAAACCTGTGAACTTCCGGGTTGACAGTTCAGTTTTCTCAACAATTTTTTCTTTCATTTTTCTTGAGACTTCTTGTTTTGGTCGAAATGTCTTTTGACAATCTTTCGCAACATGACCCACAGCTTTACACTGAAAACAAGATCTCTTTTCAACCTTCTTCGGATCTTCCTTCTTCTTCATGTCCTCTTGCTTCTTAGCAAGGAATTCTTGATTCGTCTGATTCCTGAAAGATTTTTCTTTTTCAGCTTCTGTTGTTTTTCCTGCAACAAACTTTGTTTTTGGTTTATAAACTTTTTCATTTTTATAGTTTTTCTGTGGAACAAAACCAAGACCTTTCTTTTTGAAATTATGATTATGGTTTGGTTTCTGTCGAAAACTATAACCACAATTGTAACCCATTTTCTTGTTGATTCTCTGTTGATCTCTTGAAGTGTACTGTTTGGGTTTTCCATTAAGATTTAAATCTTTTATTTCAGAAATATTAATTTCTGTTATTTTGAAAATCTTTTGAATCATTTCAAGTCTGACACTTCTTATTGGAAAACTCTCGTCAGAATATAATTTGTCAGAACCTTTCAAAGTATATGCCACTTTGACCGATTCATCATTCAAATTAGACTTCGAAAGTAAAAATTCTTTATCATAAACCCGTTTGTCCTTTTTATTTGTTGGCTTTGACACACTGGACCCAGACTTTGACTTGGGTTTTGACTTCGGTTTTGATTCCTCATTGTCATCTGTGTCTAACACCTGATCGACCATACTTTTTATCAACTTTGACTCATGATCAGTATCTGATGACGTATATGTGACATCAATACTTTCTGGTAAATTATCCGACGACCCAGACTCCCATTTCAAATTGATCGCTTTATTGACCCTTTCTGAATTTGGATTTCGAGGTGAATATCCATTTTCGACCGGGGGCGGACATCTATTGTATGATACACTCGGTTTCTTACCAGAAGCTTTCAACTTTTCTTCAACATTTGTCACACACTTTTCTTCATCCGATGTCTCCTCTTCTTTGAATGTCTTTAAATCTTTCACCACCGGATAAATCCTGTCAACCACAAAAGTAGAACATGAGTAACTATCTAATAATTTCTTGACTTTCTTAGTTTCTATCTTTTGTGTTGCCAATTCCAACTCGAGATCTGCACATTTCTTTATGTTATAGTTCGCCGTATCAAGCTGTCTCAGATAAGCTATGTTCAAAGTATTCATAGCTTTAGCTTGTTCACCATCAGAATCTGTATATTTGTTGATTTCTCTGTTCATAGTATCATACGATTCTTTCAACTTGTGAATATTGTGCAACAGCTCATTGTTCTGCTTAATCAGCGAATCACAGTTCATGCACTTTTCTTGGACCATGACTGGTTCAGCATCCACTTTAACCTCAAACTCTGGAACCTCTTTCACTGTCCTGCTTGATTGTAAAAATTTAGCTCTTCTCATTTTTTCAGCTTTAGCTTCTTCCTTCAATCTCTCTTCCTCTTTTGCCTCTTCTCTGTTCCTTCTTCGTTTTTTTCAGCAGCTTCCATGACTTTTCTGCACCTTTCTGCACATTTCAAATCATAAGCATTAGCAAAGAAAGCATGAGAAATGTTTTTGGACATCTCTTTGGCCATGAGATCTTGATCTAGACAAAAATCATCCCAAGTAAAACCTTCAGCCAACTTCTCATCATCTTGCTCAGCCAAACACACTTTGCTGTCTTTCGGAAGATACTTATCCCAGGTAAAATTATCATATTTTCCCTGACTAACAACACATGCTTTTTTCGAATTATCCATTACATCTCTCCCATGAGCAGTTTGTGCCTGCTGCTGTGCTGGTGGTGTGATTTGATGATAAATGGCCTTCTTGTGATAGTCATTGTTTCCGAAAGGATTCTGGGCACCGGTAGCTTCACGGTTTTTGCACTCCCTCTTGAAATGCCCCTTCTCCCTACAACGAAAACACGTAACTTTAGATTTATCAAAACCCAAAGCTGAAACGTTTGCATCACGAAAATCATCACGGCCAGTAATTTGTTTAAACTTTTCAGCACGTCTCATCACACTCGCCATACACCATTTTATATCCATCAATTCCATTTCCTCAGCATCAACTTGATCGTAATCCTCTTTTGTGAGCATTGGATTTCCGATCTTTCCTGCAACAAAGCAACTATAAGACTCTAAAATCATCCCTAACAAAGACATTTGATTTTTTGCAATATCTTCAGTGTAGTCTTGATCATTTTCAAGGCTTAAAACAATGTTACACTGAAGTTTTCTACCATTCTTTGTTACAAAAATGTTAGGATCGAAAGATGAAAATCTTGTGCTGTTGCTTGATCCTTGAGATGCCTTCTTCTCAGGAGAATCTTTAACACTGTAAGCAGTTTCGATCTTAGGAGAATACTTTGTTGAATCAGTAACACCATGCTTGTAGTACAGACTGATATCCTGTTCTCCATCGTAATTCTTCATTCTAGCAATCTTTCTCTGCTCCATCTCTTGAGCTTCCAGATGCTTTATGAAGTCTCCTAGTTTCATCTTTTTATATTCTGCTTTGTTGGACTTCAGCATCATCAAAAATGTTCCCCATGTTTCATATGGAAGCGCATCTGCAAGTTTTTCAATTAACTCATCAGTATCTTTCTTAATACCTAACTTTGTCATATTTCTCACCAAGTTACAATATCTACCAATAATTTGCTTGGTGTTTTCATTTTTCAATCCCCGAAACAAATCAAATTCTTTCTTCATGAGAGACATTTTGTTCTTTAACATATCATCACTTCCCGTAAACTTTGCTTCCAACTCTGTCCAGATCGAATATGCAGTTCCATCATGTTGAAGCAATATCAAAATATCTTCTTTTATCGCTTGCTGAAGTAAACTCACCATCAATTTCTCATCTCGATATTTCTTTTTATCTGCAGTACTCATCTCTCTAAGTGATAGCGGAGTACCATTCACAACATCGTTCTTTGTGGGTTTAACATATGGTTCCTCGGTGTGTTCCCACGCATCAAGATGATACGCCTCGACCCAATTTCCAAAACGTTCAGACCACACGTTGTAATCGTCAATATCCATGAGTTTTGGTGGTTTCTGAGACGTTCCGGTTTCGTTTTCAATCAAAGCACTCTGAGTAATCGAGGCCGGGGTAGCAAAAGCATTATAAAATTCAGTATCCATCGTTCACAACTATCAAATTTTAACACCCTGTTCACAAAAGCGAGACTGATACAAAAGCGATACTATAACTGTTCCCAAAAGCGAACCAATACAGTGTCTTAAACGCGAACCACGATTTTAACCTTTGGAGTGAACCAGTAAATCTGATCAATAAGCGGACCAGTTGACTTGGCCAGATAAGCGGACCAACTAGACAAACCGTTCGAGCGAACCGTCAAACAAGCGGACCTGATTTTGTCGATACGAGCGGTCCTGATGAGCTGACTAATGAGCGGACCAATCTGATGTCGTTGGAGCGGACCACACTCAAAACTGTCACAAAGAGCGAACCCAATTTGAACTTTCGAGCGGACCAGGATGCTGATGTCACTTTTTGAGCGAAACCGTAAAAGCGAACCCCCTAAAAATCAACTTTCTAGGTCGATTTTAGATCTGAAAACTTCAAGGGTTTGTTAATTCATGATTCCGAGTGCACTGTGTGATTTTGAGCTTATTTTACCGTGAAAATTTTTGAAAAAAGTGAAGAAAGTGTAGAAAATCAGAAGAAATGCAGCTAAAATGGCAAGAACTCCTCCTCCTGAGCTCTGATACCAATTGTAGGATCGTTCTCGGCCCTGTTTGAGTCGTTTAGAGAAGTTCGTATCCGAATTAAGACGCGGAAACTAATAATTCGGTGCTATTGAAGCTATATTCACTTTAAACTTGCTGTATTATTGATATTAAACACGATTACAAGATTTGACAGCACTTCGGCAGCATACCAGAACAAACACCTTCAACTATGTGTTTATGGTTCGCTCATATGGACCTATATATAGACAAGCTGGTTCGCTTATACGTACATGTACGTATAAGCGGACCTACATCGTGACAGAAAAGCGGACCACATTCAGAACCAAATAAGCGGACCTAATCCTGACATATGAGCGGACCTAGACCTAAACATGACACAAAAGCGGACCTAACCTAGTGACTGATAAGCGAACCTTATACAAACATGTATTTCTAGGTTTCCGTGCCATGTCCGATCGCTTTATCTTTAAGACTCGATGTAAGACGTAGTCGACAGACGTAAGTGCACCAACAGCATCGCCCTCAGCAAGCTGATGAAACAATAAAATTGATAGTCGCTGCTGTTGTAATCAAAAGATCCTCTAAAGGGGACACACCGAAAGTCGAAGCCGTCATTTCTCTGCGTATACGGAAGTATCGATCTGAGCTCTCACGGCCCTAGCATTTTACCCCTTTACAGATATCATCTGTGGTATACTCACCTGTAAGACTGAATATTGGGATCTGGATACGGGAGTATATTCAAGTAGTGGGACACACGGATAAGTTTAAGTATCTAAGACACTAAATTGCGTATCTCGAAACAGTTGAACTTTGTATGAAAATTTAAGTGGACCAGTATACTGAAAATCTAAGTAAATTGTTTAGAACTTAAAATGAAATCAAAGCTTAACGGTGTTGGTGATACGTCTCATAAACTGATATGATCCTCTTACACAAACTCTCAAAAATTATCTGTATATAGCTTATTTCTGCATTTACTTTCTTACAGAAAATCCAAAAAGATTTTGAGTGAGTTTTAGCATAAATTTTGAAAAATTCAAAAAGATTTTCGACAACTGATATTGAAAAGCTGATTTTCAAAATTCCAAGTGCTAATCATGATGAACAAATGGTTTGGGAGAGTGTGTTGTTTTTGATAAAAATCGATTCAATTTCAAGTGGTTCATCAGAAATAATTGGTTGATTTGTTTGAAGAAATTTCAAATGATGTCTATATGCTTAAATGTTTGTTGGTGCACTCCATCTGCTGATTACATCTTGTATCGAGTCATAAGTCTTAGATGTTAGATCTGGGCACAATATACGAGAAAATGTGAAAATGTATAGAATTAGACATAGTGGATCGCTTATTAGGCCCATTAGAGTTTAGGATCGCTCGAGTGACCATGTTGGACCGCTCGAGTGACCATGGGCTGGATCGCTCTTGTGACATCATGTATGGGCCGCTTATTGGGCCTGTCCAATAAGCGGTTCCAGCTGTCTATATATACCTCAAGAGCGATCTCAGTTGTAACGATTGTTGAATCTCGTACCGAAGTGCTGCCGGATCGAGAACTGGTTGTATTTACCGTCAAATCAATAGAAAAAGTGTTTAAAGTGTATTGCAAGCTATTCCTACGTTGATTACTTGTTATTCCGCACCTGTAATTGACGAAAACGCCTCTGATCGACTCATTTGGGTCGCCAAACGATCCTACAAGTGGTATCAGAGCTTCAGGAGGAGGAGTTCTACAGGAAATAGCTGGAAATCGTCAAAAGTTCTGTCTTCTACTCATTCTTTTTCAGATTCAGACATTTTCAACGGTCGAAATTTGCTGAAAATCTCAGGGATTGTGCGCGATAGTATAGAGACAAATCCTTGAAAGTTTAGTGTCGAAATTCGAAGAAATAGTAAGTCAAAATGATGTCCGAGTTCTGTTCGCTTTTTGGAAACATCCCTGGATCGCTTTTTGGAATTTAGTGGAACCGCTCGTACAAGCAATTATTTTGGACCGCTCATTCGGTCGGTTGACCTTGGAACGCTCCAAAGTAAATCGTTCGGACCGCTTATTTGACCCATCCGGAACCGCCCATCAGGAACCGCTCGTAATTTGAATTTGCTGGACCGCTCGATCGGACAGTATTGTGAACAGCTCTATCTAACATCACTTGGACCGCTCTTGTGTTCAGTCTACCCGGATCGCTTATTTGGACTCACCCGATCCGCTTATTTGAACAATTAGACCACTTTTGTGTACAATTGATATTCTGGATCGTTTTTAAGGACTGTTTGAAATATTTTTTGAAAATTTGAAAATGGATGAGGATTTCTATAACGCGTTCGCTACTCCAAGTACTTCAATCACCGCTATTCAAACAACAATGCTAGAAAATGAAACCGGGACGATGCAAAAACCTCCCAAGTTAATGAATATCGAAGAATATAAAGGTTGGGAAGGTAGGTTTGAGAATTGGGTACAAGCGAATTATCTTGACGCCTGGGAATGCGTAGAAACAAAGTATATTCGACCATTAAACGATGATGAAGAACCAGTTCCAATCAAAGATCTTAGAGATGATGAGAGGAAAAAGTACAAAAATGAGAAAATGATGCTAAGCCTTCTTCAACAGGCTGTCAAAGAAGATATCATGGTTCTTTTACAGCACAATGGAACGTCGTATTCGATTTGGAAAGCATTACGTTCGAAATTTAGAGGAAGTGAAGAGATGGTTAAAAGCAAGAAGTCGCTTCTAAAAAAAGAGTTCGATTTATTCCGTGGATTGAAGAATGAGAGCACGAGAGAAATTATTGAACGTTATTGTAATCTGCTTGCGAATATGAAAAGGCTAAGTATTGAAAAGAGTAATGAAGAATTGATCGACAAACTTGCTGATGCGTTGCCATACGAAAGTTGGGGCACATACCTGATGATGCTCAGAAACAAGAAAGGTTTTAGCAATCTGACGCTCAGTAAGTTCATCGAAAAGATTGAAGCTCAGGAAAGTGATTAGAATGAAAGACTTCGATGGTGAACAAGACATCGGGTTATATTATAAAGCTGGGGTAAATGAGAAATCGTCGAATTCATCCCCAAAGATTGTGACTGGTATGAGTGCCAAGAGCTTATCTGAAAGTCCATCATCTGGATCAAGCAGCAAGACCAGTTTTATTTCATTTCCATCATTTGATCCGAACATCTCAGCAACTAAGAATGGGAGAAAGTTACAGTGTAACATTGTATTGAATCTTGAGAATGATCAAGATTATTCTGAGGAAATTGCCAAAAACCAAATGTCTTTATTAGGAATGGTTTTGGAATCTTAAACTTGTTTTGTTGCAGGTCGTATCGGCAATCCAATGCTAACCAAAGAAGACTACTACCAGATAGATGCTGAAGAGATGGAGCTGATGGACATAAAGTGGTGTCGGCTAGTGTTTTACGGAGAGCTGAGAAGTTCAAACAAATCACGGGGAGAGATGATCTTCGTGATGCGAACGTTTCTACTTTAGGTTTTGATAAATCTAAAGTCACTTGTTTTCGGTGCAGGGAAAAAGGACACTTCAAGAGAGAGTGCACAAACCGAGAAGCAAGTGGAGCTCAAAATCCGTTCAACAACAACAACGATTACTATCGCAAAGCCATCTATCACCAAGTTGGTCAATCATCTCAACAACAAAAACATCAAGCTCAGACTGCACATGGAAGAGATGTGGTTGAAGATACAGGAAAGAGAGCTTGTGTAAGCAGTTATGATTGTGGAAAAAGAAAGGATGGTAGTGCTTTGATAATTGATCAAGATGATGAGAGATTACCAGAAGGTTTTAGCTGCGCAAATTTCACTTGGGATGATTATATTCCTGATCAAACCACAGCTTACACTGCATTTACAGCAAAGATTGTAGATGATAGTGATGATGATACAGAGTATTGGGCAAGAAAATACAGAGAAGATATGAAGTTGCTTGCTGAGAGTGATAGTGAAGACGAAAAAGTCAAGAAGGAAAAGAAAAAGAAGAAGATCAAGACGCCGGTGAGTAGTGATGATGAAGAAGTGCCGGTGGTGTAAAGGCAAACTGTGAAAGAAGTGCCTAAGTTCAAGGTTGAAGAACATGTTGATGCAAAAGAAGTTTCGGTGAAATGTGAAAACTGCGAGATTGTGAAAAAGCAGAACAGCACATTGATTTACAAATTAAACAGTCTGAAAGAGTCATATGATGTGCTGAACAAGATAATGAATCAGTACAATCAAACGAGTGAAGAACAAGCAGTTGCTATGAAGACTCTTCAGGGAGCGTTTATGACAAAACAAAAAGTTGTAAACAATTACATTGAAAAATGTGTTGTTTTAGAACAGAAGCTTGAACTACAACGAATCGAAACGGAGAGAGTTAATCGTTTATTGAAAAGTTACTCATGTACTTCCTATGTGATTGACAGGATTTATCCAACTGTTGAGAGCATGAAGGTATGGGAAGAGGATGATGTAACTGAAGAGAATGCAGCTGGAGTTGATGCTGGTGAAAAGTTTGCTGACAAAAAGAAGAATGACAGGAAGAAGGATAATGAAAAGACGTCATCTGGTAAGAAGAAAGGTGTCAGTTATAACAGATGTCCCCCTCCACTGGAAAACGGATATTTGCCTAGACATCCTAACGATGAAAGAGTCAAAAAGGCTACAAATTTACAGTGGGAGTCAGAGTCGTCGGTCAATCTTCCTGAAAATATTGATATTGTGTTTACATCATCTGACACTGATCAACAGTCTCAATTGATGAAGAAAGTTGTGGATCATGTGTTAGATAGTGATGACAGTGACGAGTCAAAGCCGGAGTCCGCGTCAGAGTCAAAATCTGAGTCAAAAGCTCCTAGTCAAACAGAAAAACAGGGAAAATTAGTCTATGATAGAAAATTCTTGTTATCAAAATCTAATTTGGATGATGGGTTGTTTAAAGTTGCTTATACTTTGAATAATTCGGACAAACTATATTCTGATGAGGAACTTCCATTAAGAGGTGTCAAAACTGAATTGATAAACAAGGTTTTCAAACTCACAGAAATTAATATTTCTGAAATTAAAGACTTATGTCTTAATGAAAAACCTAAAAAATACACCTCAAGAGTACAACAGAGATTAAACAAGAAAAAGAATTACAGTTCTGGTTCAGATTTCCAAAAGAGATCAAACCATAGCGATAATTTCAAAAAGAAAGGATTAGGTTTTACTCCGACAGAAAAACAGAAAAATGAAAAATATTTTCGTGATTTTAAATCCAAAATGTCCTTTGTTTCAGGTACATCAACTAATGAAGAAGAAAAGACATGTTTCTGGAGGGAAAAGAACAGTGAATTTTTGAAAAAGAAACAAGATGAACAAAAGAATGACTCAAGAACCTGTTTCAAGTGCAACAATGTTGGACATATCGCCAAAGATTGTTCTCAGGCGATACAATCAAAACAGGGAGTTTTTCGCAAAATCTCAGAAAAGGTGTTTGTGTTCGAATCATCACTTGATAGAACAAAATTGTTCAAAGATTCTATTTTTGAAATTGGTGAAAGTTCGAACAAGTTTTACAAAAAGAGAGCAAAATCTGACAATCAGAAATGGGTTGTTAAGAAGGTTGGTGAAAGCTCTAGCGATGATTCTGATAGGTCAAAATCAGAGGAGCTATCTTCAGGCGATGAAACAGATTCCACAAAGTCAGTTGAGCCACAAGTTGTGTCAAAATGTGAAGCTGATGTAAAAGTTGAGAACTCAGTTCCGAGTGTTAGTGATAATGAGTTTCCATCACTTCGGGCTGAAAATTATAAAAAGAAAATTGGTAAAGTTGAGATTTCTAATCAATTTTATCATGATGAACAGGAATTTGATGTTGAGAAGGTCTTTAACCCCAGAGTAAAACATATCTTTGGCAAGATGATTGATCGAAAAGTCAAAGGAGTTAAAGAATTTTACGAGAAGAAAACAAAGAAAGAAAAGGTTGAACCATCCCTGGTTTGTGACTGGGATGGTACATATTATGAACAGTAAGTCTCAGGACTTTGCCGGAGCTCCCAGGTTGGTAAGCGTGGAGCATGAATCGGCATCTTTCTTGAATTTTATTCGGTAACGTCAATCATACAAAAGGTAAAGAGGTTTGTTTATGTTTGTTGATGTTTTACAATTTGTACAGAGGTTTATGAACTGTAAATGGTAAATCAAGGACATTGAGTTGTACTTGTATTTTCCTACATTAGACAAGATGATGAACCACACCCCTGAACATTTGTTGGATATTCTTACAAATGGTAACCTACAATTGGTAAAATCAATCAAACTTATTTTCCGGAAAAATCATTTTGATTAAAACAAACTTAAGTGTTTTGAAATCTAAATGGGAAAATAGTTTGTTGATAGGGGGAGTTCTGATTGTTTATGCCTAGTGAATGGCGATTTGAGGTGATTTGATATCAGTTGTCATGATGTTCTGTACAGTTTGTTTTCAATTTTCGTTAATGTGTTTGAATTTTAGGGGGAGTAAGAAGTAAGAAAATTTCAGAAAATCCAAAAACATTAGAAAATTTGAAAAAGCCAAAAACATGATAAAACTAAAAATGAGTTTGTTGCGAAAAAGAGGAAATGATAGTACATCAGTGGACTATCACGGAACGCTAAAGAAATGTAAAGATTAAAAAGTGTTAAACGATCTTACTGCGGATGGGTCAGTAGATTTTCGCACATATAGTAAATTGAAACGAGATATAAACCTAAATCAAACTTACTTAATTCGTGGGTAACTATTCTTGGATATATGGGTAACCCTCGAAATCTTGTTTGAAAGGTCCCGTATTCTGAGATACTAGGTCTTTATACTCAGTGATATCTGGGGTATTATCCCGGGACTTCTGCTGTATGGAAGTACTGACCTAGTCCCCGGATAATACTTTTCGCAAAATGCTTGAAAAAGCGCCGCCCTCAGCATGCTGATGAAACAATAAAATTGATAGTCGCTGCTGTTGAAATGCAAAAAGATCCTCTAAAGGGGACCCACCAAAAGTCGAAGCCGTCATCTCTCTGCGTATACGGAAGTATCGACCTGAGCTCTCACGGCCCTCGCACATAACCCCTTTACAGATATCATCTGTGGTATACTCACCTGTAAGACTGAATATTTGGGATCTGGATACAGGAGTATATTCAAGTGGAGTGATACACAATTAAGTTTAAGTCTCTAAAACATTAATATCGTATCTCGAATCGATTGAAATTTGTGTGAGGATTTAAGTGGACAAACATACTGACAATCTAGGTAAATTGTTTAGAACTTAAAATGTTTAAAGCTTAACGGTGTTGGTGATTTGTCTCATATACTGATATGATCCTCTTGCACGAGCTCACAAAAATATAGTCTGTAAATATTTCATTTCTGCATTTTTATTTTCTTTCAGAAAAATTCAAAAAGATTTTCAGTGTATTTTAGCATAAATTTTGAAAAATTTAAAAATATTTTCGACAACTGATGTTGAATAGCTGATTTTCAAAATTCTGAGTGCTAAACATGATGAGCAATATTTGAGGGGGAGTGTTTGTGTGAAATTAATTGTTTTCATAATCTAACCTTTTCAAGTGGTTCATCAAAATATGTGTTTGTTTTGATTAAGAATCTGAATTGGTGCAGGATTATAGGTTTGATATATACTTGTAAAAGAAATTTACTTTGAGGTAGAGTTTATGCAGGATAGCCAGGCGTCGATCCTGAAGATGTTGCTGAAGATCAAAGGAATGCCAGCAAATCGAGAGGGGGAGTCTGAAGTTAGAAAGAGAGAAGCCCAAAGACTGATCAAGACAGAAGATCTGAAGACACAGCATTTGTGTGACTCGATAGTCGACTCCATCAACATCTGAGGGGGAGTCTGTTGGTGCACTACATCTGCTGATTACGTCTTGTATCGAGTCATAAGTCTTAGATGTTAGATCTGGGCACAATATACGAGAAAATGTGAAAATGTATAGAATTAGACATAGTGGATCGCTTATTAGGCCCATTAGAGTTTAGGATCGCTCGAGTGACCATGTTGGACCGCTCGAGTGACCATGGGCTGGATCGCTCTTGTGACATCATGTATGGGCCGCTTATTGGGCCTGTCCAATAAGCGGTTCCAGCTGTCTATATATACCTCAAGAGCGATCTCAGTTGTAACGATTGTTGAATCTCATACCGAAGTGCTGCCGGATCGAGAACTGGTTGTATTTACCGTCAAATCAATAGAAAAAGTGTTTAAAGTGTATTGCAAGCTATTCCTACGTTGATTACTTGTTATTCCGCACCTGTAATTGACGAAAACGCCTCTGATCGACTCATTTGGGTCGCCAAACGATCCTACAATGTTTATCATAAAACTTATGTTTGTGATAGAGTTTTATGCAGGAGAAGTCAACATTTGAGAGGGAGTGCATGTTGATGATGAGGAATCTTAAAGATATCAACATCTAAGAGAGGAAGTTTGTTGGTGATAAAAGAGAAAGAGATGAAGATAGAGAGAAGCCCAGAGACTGATCAAGACTGAAGGTGCGAAGACACAACATTGTCAAAGACTCGATGAACGACTAGTCAACATCTGAGGGGGAGTTTGTTGGTGCACTACATATGTCGACTTCGTCTTGGATCGAGTCTTAGTCATAGATTGTTAAATCAGGGCGCGTTTTACGAGAAAACTGGAGATTGTATGTATCTTATTGGATAGTTTCGCTTATAAGGACATAGGTAGAGGTTTCGCTTATGTGTCACCATATAGTTCCGCTTATGTGTCAGTTTGGTAGTTTCGCTCTTGTGTCATGTCTCTTGGAGCGAAACCTCATAGGCTATATATAGTGTCATCATAAGCGAAACATGTAACAGTCTTGTAACTCTTACCGAAGTGCTGCCGGTTTGGGATTTGGATGTAAACTGTCATAAATCAATGCAAAGAGGTGTTTAAAGTGATTTGTTAGCTGTTTCTAAGTCAAATACTTATTTTCCGCATCTGTATTTGATCAAAACTCCTCTGAACGACTCGTTCGGGTCGACACACGATCCTACAAGTGGTACCAGAGCTTTAGGAGGAGGAGTTCTGCAGAGAATAGCTGGAATTCATCAAAATTTCTTTCTTCTACACCTTCTTTCTTCAGTTTAGATAGTTTTACCGGTCAAAATCAGCTGAAAATTTCACAGATTGTACGTAATTGGACATAGACAAATCCCTGAGAATTTGGTGTTGAAATTCGAATTAAAAATGACCTAAGACTGGTTCCGAATTAGTTTCGCTTTTACAGACAAGGAGGTTCCGCTCTTGTGACTTTGTTAGTTTCGCTCATAGATACACCATATCAGAGGTTCCGCTCCAAAGACATCAGTAGATCCGCTCGTGTGAACATCAATTAAACCAAGTCAAGGTTTGTAACTTATTTTGTGATTGTTGTTTCAAGACGAGTATAAAATGGTAGTTTTCTAAACTTTATTAATGGACGAATATCTCATGTTTTATTCATATAGCATTGTTATGATTGTTGCTATGGTATTAAGAAGTCACACCAAATAACCCACGCTTCCGCAAAGCTAGGGTGTGACAAGGCTTGCAGGAGCTCAACCAGATGCCTGTCGAAATCTAAACAGGTCAGAGATAATGGTTGAGAACTACCTTTCATGGAACCTAAAAAAATATTAAACACTAATAAAAGGAAATTAAAATCAAACAATAAAATGGAAAAAACATAACTCATCGTATTCTATTTGATTATCTATTAAACAATAAAATCAATCACCGTTTTCTTCTTCGACAAACTAGCACTAGTAGTCTAAGGATAAGAAGGGATGGGGAGATAGGTAGAGGAACATGTTGGAATGGGTGGTCTCGGAACAAAACAACAAATAACGACAGATTATTTTGTTCGAAGCCACACATTCCATGACCTTCCCTGAACCTTTTCTCCCTATCCCTCAATCCCACTGTCTTTCAACAAAAACTCCAGAACAGCAGGAACAAAGTAAAATTATTGGGGTTGAGGTATTTACAAATCTGATGGTGGGTTGAGTTTTTATAGGCCAATGTTGAAATATGTTTTGGGTTTTGGGTGGGGTGATAAGGTAATTTCACCTAGAATAAAAGAAAAACAATATCAAAATAGTAAAATAAATCATTTATTTTTTAAAATAGTCATTGAATTTAACTAGTAGCAAAAGTATAGGTTATGCTTTGGCCGACATCTAAAAGTGCAAAGTGAGCTGTCAAAAGTGCGGGATAAGCCACCAAATGTGTGAGTTAAGGCTTAGCTGTCACAACCAATGAAATTTATTTGGCGAACGGTAATTGGCTGTAATCATAAATGTATGTTTTCTCATATCTGAAATTTAATAGCTATTTAGGTGATTTTCTCTTTTATATTTATTTGTTGTATTCTTTTAAAACGATTAAAGTATTCCCTTAATAAACTAAACACAAGATACATAATATTACATCTGAAATTTATACCTCATTTATCAATAAATATGTCGTGGTAGAATAAATGTTTACGAGTTAATTTACTTTTACTAAATTTATACAAAAGCTTGATTCGGTATACTCAAATTACATGGATGGTAAAAAATGTTCAAACCATGTTTTGTATGGTGCGTTGTCCTTTACGTTGATACTATGTCTTTCAGTTGCTATCACATTCTCTATGGTATTATGTTCTTCATGTTGGTATTATGTCATTTACGTTGGTACCATGTCCCTTATGGATGGTCATACTTTTGTTAATTAAAACGATTAAAGTATTTCTTTAGTAAATCAAACACATGAGGCATGATATTACATTTGACATTTACAACTCATTTATCAATAAATATGTCGTGGGTAAAATAAATGTTTATGAATTAGTTTACTTTTACTAAATTTATACAAAAGCTTAATTTGATATACTTAAATTACATGGATGGTCAAAAATGTTTGGTAACATGTTTTGTATGGTATGTTGTCCTTCACTTTGACACGATATCTTTCACATTTATGGTACCTTGTTAATATATATATATTTAACATTTTAAACACCAATATGTGTGTCTATGTAGTTAACGCAGTCCAAAATCAAAAATTGGTCAAGGTCAGATATTTGATATATCAGTTATCGGGGTGAGATATCAGAAATTTTAATATCATGCAGAATTTATACACATACATGTAAACGTATATATGTGAAGGATAAAATGAAAACTCCCTTGAGTTAAAAAGTTAACCCTAGAAAACCCTGTTTTACATTTTTTATTTTTTTCCTAAAAAACAGGGAATGTAACAAACGTATATTTGAATATTTTTATAAAAGAAAACAAAAAACTACCAAGTAGTGTTTTTTAAATGTTCAAAATCTGTATGTACTTTTTTGGACATATATATTATATAACATGAAATTTTTAACATTTTTTAAAGTTACTCGACGCTTTTTTGTTTTTTTACAAAATATTCAAAATTACGTATGTTACATTCCCTTTTTTAGAATAAAATAAAAATATTAAATAGGGTTTTTACAAAGATTTCTTGAGTTTTTTTTTGTCTTTTTTTATCACAATTGGCTTTTCTTCCTATACTTCACACACACACAAACACTAAAGTGGTGAGGGTTTAAGCTTGATTTAATAAAGCGTGAGGCGCACAAAATCGACAAGTTCTAAAACCGAGGTGTAAAACGCAAAAACGGCAGACTTCACATATTTTTTAAAAAATCATATAAAATTGTAAATTAGCCATATATAATACAAAAACACACATTACTAGATATAACATTTTGTGTAGTTCTTGGCTGCAGTACATAAATATACCGTTTTTATGACTTAATTACTATAATGTCATCCATAAGATTTTACTTCTTTTCCTTGAGTCTTTTAGTTTTTACATAGAAAATCGACTGACGGTTCGATTCTTGGCTAGAATTCAGCGTGTGTTCCACATCAACTTTCGACCCCTCAGGGGTGACGGTGTGCACGGTTCGGTTCGGTTCGGTTATTAGCATTATCCGTAACCGTAACAGAAGTCATCGGTTAATCGGTTCGGTTAATTTGTCGGTTTTCGGTTTGGTTCGGTCAATTTTCGTTTAATAACCCATTCAAACAAGGGCTAGTTTTTTTTGCTTAGAAATACAAGTAATGGAGGTATAAATACATGAAATAGATGTATAAATACAAGAAATGGATGTATAAATAAATGAAATGGAGGTATAAATGCATAAATAGATGTTTAAATACATAAAATGGAGGTATAAATAAATGAAATGAAGGTATAACTAATGAAATGAATGCATAAATAAATGAAATTGAGGTATTATTACTTGAAATGAAAGTATAAAACATGAAATACATGAAATAGAGGTATAAAAGCTAGAAATATATAAAAAATAAATGATTCGGTTCGGTTCGGTTAATTTCGGTTAACCGATGGTAAAAAAAAATATCCGTTAACTGACTTTCGGTTAATTCGGTTTCGGGTGATTTCGGTTCGGTTTTATCGGTTTTGTCGGTTTTCGGTTCGGTTAACGGTTCGGTTATTGCACACCCCTACTCAGGGGCGAAGCTTTGTTTTTAGTAGATTAGGGTTTTCTATTCTGAAGGGGATGGCGGTGCAGTTTGTTGCTCGTCTACCTGCAATCCTTATAGAATTTGCCTTAGTGATTGGAATGAAATTCAATTAACGATAAAAAAAATCTTGTACTGATTTTTCTTTAATGTGGCTTGCATTTTTTGTCCATCAGATTTCTAGTTCTATGTTTTATTTTTTGTTGTGTAACTTTGTCTTTAAATTAATGTTTTTCGCTATAAATGCAATTAAAGTTTGTCTACGTTTTACGTCATCCCATGGCATAAGTTAGCTTTTTTCTTTGCCTACATTTGACGTAACATGGCGGTATAAATTCGCACGTTTGTTTTACGATTTTCCCGGTTTTGCTTGTTGTTTGCTTACTACCTAACACAATTTTATGACCTACGTCCCGCAAAATCTATGATTGTTCATATAATCATATCTTTCAGCCAGAGGCTTGCCGGAGCTCAACCAGATGCCTGTCGAAATCTAAACAGGTCAGAGATAATGGTTGAGAACTATCTTTCATGGAACCTAAAAAAAATATTAAACACTAATAAAAAGAAATTAAAATCAAAAAATAAAAAGGAAAAAAACCATAACTCATCGTATTCTATTTGATTATCTATTAAACAATAAAATCAATCACCGTTTTCTTGTTCAACAAACTAGCACCAGTCGTCTAAGGATAAGAAGGGATGGGGAGATAGTTAGAGGAACATGTTGGAATGGGTGGTCTCGGAACAAAACAACAAATAACGACAGATTATTTTGTTCGAAGCCACACATTCCATCACCTTCCCCGAAACTTGTCTCCCTATCCCTCAATCCCACTGTCTTTTAACAAAAACTCCAGAATGACAGGAACAAAGTAAAATTATTGGGGTTGAGGTATTTACAAATCTGATGGTGGGTTGAGTTTTTATAGGCGAATGTTGAAATATGTTTAGGGTTTTGGGTGGGGTGATAAGGTAATTTCACATAGAATAAAAGAAAAACAATATCAAAATAGTAAAATAAATCATATATTTTTTTAAAATAGTCATTGAATTTAACTAGTAGCAAAAGTATGGGTTATGCTTTGTCCGACATCTAAAAGTGCGAACTGAGCTGTCAAAAGTGCGGGATAAGCCACCAAATACGTGAGTTAAGCCTTAGCTGTCACAACCAATGAAAATTTATTTGGCGGACGGTAATTGGCTGTAATCATAAATGTATGTTTTCTCAAATCTAAAATTTAATAGCTATTTAGGTGATTTTCTCTTTTATATTTATTTGTTGTATACTTTTAAAACAATTAAATTATTCCCTTAATAAACTAAACACAAGATACATAATATTACATCTGAAATTTATACCTCATTTATCAATAAATATGTCGTGGTAGAATAAATGTTTATGAATTAATTTACTTTTACTAAATTTCTACAAAAGCTTGATTCGGTATACTCAAATTACATGGATGGTAAAAAATGTTCAAACCATGTTTTGTATTTTACGTTGTCCTTTACGTTGATACTATGTCTTTCAGTTGCTATCACATTCCCTATGGTACTATGTTCTTCATGTTGGTATTATGTCATTTACGTTGATACCATGTCCCTTATGGATAGTCATACTTTTGTTAATTAAAACGATTAAAGTATTTCTTTAATAAATCAAACACATGAGGCATGATATTACATTTGATATTTACAACTCATTTATCAATAAATATGTCGTGGGTAAAATAAATGTTTATGAATTAGTTTACTTTTACTAAATTTATACAAAAGCTTAATTTGATATACTTAAATTACATGGATGGTCAAAAATGTTTGGTAACATGTTTTGTATGGTACGTTTTCCTTCACGTTGACACCATATCTTTCACATTTATGGTCCCTCTTTAATATATATATATATATATATACATATATGTATATATATAGGGGGCCGCTAGAATGAGAACCACCTCGAGTTGTAAGAACCGCGAGAACTACTTGATCCGGGGCGAGGTGGACCATTTTTTTTCAAAAACGTAGATGCATGTCTTATAAACACATTCGTAAAAAAAAATTTAAAAAAAATGCCGTGCGTGTAGTTTTTTACACCACAAGTTCTTACACCACAAGTAACCACAAACTTGTGGTGTAAAAAACTACACGCACTGCATTTTTTTTTAAATTTTTTTTTTTACGAATGTGTTTATAACACCTGCATCTACGTTTTTGAAAAAAAAAATTTGGTCCACCTCGCCCCGTACGGTGTGGTTCTCGCGGTTCTTACAACTGGAGGTGGTTCTCATTCTAGCGGTCCCCTGTATATATATATATATATATATATATATACACTTAACATTTTAAACACCAATATGTGTGTCTATGTAGTTAACGCAGTCCAAAATCAAAAATTGGTCAAGGTCCGATATTTGATATACCAGTTATCGCGGTGAGATATCAGTAATTTTAATATCATGCAAAATTTATACACATACACGTAAACGTATATATGGGAAGGATAAAATGAAAACTCCCTTGAGTTAAAAAAATAACCCTAGAAAACCCTATTTTACATTTTTTATTTTTTTCTTAAAAAACAGGGAATGTAACAAACATAAATTTGAATATTTTTATAAAAGAAAACAAAAAACTACCGAGTAGTGTTTTTTAAATGTTCAAAATCTGTATGTACTTTTTTGGACATATATATTATATAACATGAAACTTTTAACATTTTTTAAAATTACTAGATGCTTTTTTTGTTTTTTACAAAATATTCAAAAATACGTATGTTACATTTCCTTTTTTAGGATAAAATAAAAATATTAAATAGGGTTTTTACAAAGATTTCTTGAGTTTTTTTTTTCTCTTTTTTTATCACAATTGGGTTTTCTTCCTATACTTCACACACACACAAATACTAAAGTGGTGAGGGTTTAAGCTTGATTTAATAAAGCGTGAGGCGCACAAAAGCGACAAGTTCTAAAACCGAGGTGTAAAACGCAAAAACGACAGACTTTACATATTTTAAAAAATCATATAAAATTGTAAATTAGCTATATATAATACAAAAACACATATTCCTATATATAACATTTTGTGTAGTTCTTGGCTACAGTACATAAATATACCGTTTTATTTTTATGACTAAATTACTATAATGTCATCCATAAGATTTTACTTCTTTTCCTTGAGTCTTTTAGTTTTTAAATAGAGAATCGACTGACGGTTCGGTTCTTGGCTAGAATTCAGCGTGTGTTCCACATCAACTTTTCGACCCCTCAGGGGTGGCGGTGTGCACAGTTCGGTTCGGTTATTAGCATTATCCGTAACCGTAACAGAAGTCATCGGTTAATCAATCGGTCTGGTTAATTCGGTTAATTTGTCGGTTTTCAGTTTGGTTCGGTTAATTTTCGGTTAATAACCCATTCAAACAAGGGCTAATTTTTTTGCTTAGAAATACATGTAATGGAGGTATAAATACATGAAATAGATGTAGAAATACAAGAAATGGATGTATAAATAAATGAAATAGAGGTATAAATGCATAAATAGATGTTTAAATACATAAAATGGAGGTATAAATAAATGAAATGAAGGTATAACTAATGAAATGAATTCATAAATAAATGAAATTGAGGTATTATTACATCAAATGAAAGTATAAAACATGAAATACATGAAATAGAGGTATAAAAGCTAGAAATATATAAAAAATAAATGATTTGGTTCGGTTCGGTTCGGTTCGGTTAATTTCGGTTAACCAATGGTAAAAAAATATCCGTTAACTGACTTTCTGTTAATTCGGTTTCGGTTGATTTCGGTTCGGTTTTGTCGGTTTTCGGTTCGGTTAACGGTTCGGTTATTGCACACCCCTACTCAGGGGCGAAGCTTTGTTTTTAGGAGATTAGGGTTTTTTATTCTGAAGGGGATGGCGGGCAATTTGTTGCTCGTCTACCTGCTATCCTTATAGAATTTGCCTTGGTAATTGTAATGAAATTCAATTAACGATAAAAAAAATCTTGTAGTGATTTTTCTTTAATGTGGTTTGCATTTTTTGTCCATCAGATTTCTATTTCTATGTTTCATTTTTTGTTGTGTAACTTTGTCTTTAAATTATTGTTTTTCGCTATAAATGCAATTAAAATTTGTCTACGTTTTACGTCATCCCATGGCATAAGGTAGCTTTTTTCTTTGCCTACATTTGACGTAACATGGCGGTATAAATTCGCACTTTTGCTTTATGACCTTCGTCCCGCAAAATCTATGATTGTTCATATAATCATATCTTTCAGCCAGAGGCTTGCCGGAGCTCAACAAGATGCCTGTCGGAATCTAAACAGGTCAAAGATAATGGTTGAGAACTACCTTTCATGGAACCTAAAAAAATATTAAACACTAATAAAAGGAAATTAAAATCAAACAATAAAAAGGAAAAAAACCATAACTCATCGTATTCTATTTGATTATCTATTAAACAATAAAATCAATCACCGTTTTCTTCTTCAACAAACTAGCACCAGTCGTCTAAGGATAAGAAGGGATGGGGAGATAGTTAGAGGAACATGTTGGAATGGGTGGTCTCGGAACAAAACAACAAATAACAACAGATTATTTTGTTCGAAGCCACACATTCCATCAACTTCCCCGAACCTTGTCTCCCTATCCCTCAATCCCATTGTCTTTCAACAAAAACTCTAGAACGGCAGGAACAAAGTAAAATTATTGGGGTTGAGGTATTTACAAATCTGATGGTGGGTTGAGTTTTTATAGGCGAATGTTGAAATATGTTTAGGGTTTGGGGGGGGGGTGATATGGTAATTTCACCTAGAATAAAAGAAAAACAATATCAAAATAGTAAAATAAATCATTTATTTTTTAATATAGTCATTGAATTTAACTAGTAGCAAAAGTATGGGTTATGCTTTAGCCGACATCTAAAAGTGCGAACTGAGCTGTCAAAAGTGCGGGATAAGCCACCAAATGCGTTAGTTAAGCCTTAGCTGTCACAACCAATGAGATTTATTTGGCGGACGGTAATTGGCTGTAATCATAAATGTTTGTTTTCTCAAATCTGAAATTTAATAGCTATTTAGGTGATTTTCTCTTTTATATTTATTTGTTGTATACTTTTAAAACGATTAAAGTATTCCCTTAATAAACTAAACACAAGATACATACTATTACATCTGAAATGTATAGCTCATTTATCAATAAATTTGTCGTGGTAGATATCGGTAATTTTAATATCACGCAAAATTTGATATATCGGTTATCGCGGTGAGATATCGGTAATTTTAATATCATGCAAAATTTATACACATACACGTAAACGCATATATGGGAAGGATAAAATGAAAACTTGTTGGTGCATACGTCTGTCGACTTCGTCTTGTATCGAGTCTTGTATATATTAGATAGATCAGGGCACGCAAAACTAGAAAACATGTCAAAAGGCTAATTTCACACGAAATCTAATTTCGTGTGAAACCTAATTTCGCTTGTGTAGGTTCGTGTGAAATTAGGCAGCCTATATATAGCCTTGATTTCGTTTCAGTTGTAATTTTTTTTCCGGCTTAAGTACCAAACTGCTGCCGAAGTGTCGTCTCGCTGTAAATCGTTGTCAAATGGACAATCAATCAAAAGACAGTTTAAAGTGTATATCTAGCTGAATTGAACTTGATACGACTGTTTCCGCCTTTCGTATCGAGCAAAAACTCTTCTGATCGACTCATTCGGGTCAGAAATCGATTCTACAATACTCCATCGAATTAAAAAAATAACCCTAGAAAACCCTATTTTACATTTTTTATTTTTTTTCTTAAAAAACAGGGAATGTAACAAACATATATTTGAATATTTTTTTCTTAAACCCTATTTTACTGAGTAGTGTTTTTTAAATGTTCAAAATCTGTATGTACTTTTTTGGACATATATATTATATAACATGAAATTTTTAACATTTTTTAAAATTACTCAACGTTTTTTTTGTATTTTTCCAAAATATTCAAAAATACGTATGTTACATTCCCTTTTTTAGAATAAAATAAAAATGTTAAATAGGGTTTTTACAAAGATTTATTGAGTTTTTTTTCTCTTTTTTTTTATCACAATTGGGTTTTCTTCCTATACTTCACACACACACAAACACTAAAGTGGTGAAGGTTTAAGCTTGATTTAATAAAGCGTGAGGCGCACAAAAGCGACAAGTTCTAAAACCGAGGTGTAAAACGCAAAAACGGCAGACTTTACATATTTTAAAAAAATCATATAAAATTGTAAATTAGCCGTATATAATACAAAAACACACATTACTATATATAACATTTTGTGTAGTTCTTGGCTACAATACATAAATATACCGTTTTTATGACTTAATTACTATAATGTCATCCATAAGATTTTACTTCTTTTCCTTGAGTCTTTTAGTTGTTACATAGAGAATCGACTGACGGTTCGATTCTTGGCTAGAATTCAGCGTGTGTTCCACATCAACTTTTCGACCCCTCAAGGGTGGCGGTGTGCACGGTTCGGTTCGGTTCGGTTATAATTAACATTATCCGTAACCGTAACCGAAGTTATCGGTTCGGTTAATTCGGTTAATTTGTCGGTTTTCGGTTTGGTTCAGTTAATTTTCGGTTAATAATCCATTCAAACAAGGGCTAATTTTTTTGCTTAGAAATACATGTAAGTGAGGTATAAATACATGAAATAGATGTATAAATACAAGAAATAGATGTATAAATAAATGAAATGGAGGTATAAATGCATAAATAGATGTTTAAATACATAAAATGGAGTTATAAATAAATGAAATGAAGGTATAACTAATGAAATGAATGCATAAATAAATGAAATTGAGGTATTATTACATGAAATGAAAGTATAAAACATGAAATACATGAAATAGAGGTATAAAAGCTAGAAATATATAAAAAAATAAATGATTTGGTTCGGTTCGGTTAATTTCGGTTAACCGATGGTAAAAAAATATCCGTTAACTGACTTTCGGTTAATTCGGTTACATTTGATTTCTGTTCGGTTTTGTCGGTTTCGGTTAACGGTTCGATTATTGCACACCCCTACTCAGGGCGAAGCTTTGTTTTTAGTAGATTAGGGTTTTCTATTCTGAAGGGGATGGCGGCGCAGTTTGTTGCTCGTCTACCTGCTATCCTTATAGAATTTGCCTTGGTGATTGGAATGAAATTCAATTAACGATAAAAAAAAATCTTGTAGTGATTTTTCTTTAATGTGGTTTGCATTTTTTGTCCATCAGATTTCTATTTCTATGTTTCATTTTTTGTTGTGTAACTTTGTCTTTAAATTAATGTTTTTCTCTATAAATGCAATTAAAGTTTGTCTACGTTTTACGTCATCCCATGGCATAAGTTAGCTTTTTTCTTTGCCTACATTTGACGTAACATGGCGGTATAAATTCGCACTTTTGTTTTACGATTTTCCCAGTTTTGCTTGTTGTTTGCTTACTACCTAACACGATTTTATGACCTACGTCCCGCAAAATCTATGATTGTTCATATAATCATATCTTTCAGCCAGAGGCTTGCCGGAGCTCAACCAGATGCCTGTCGGAATCTAAACAGGTCAAAGATAATGGTTGAGAACTACCTTTCATGGAACCTAAAAAAATATTAAACACTAATAAAAGGAAATTAAAATCAAACAATAAAAAGGAAAAAAAGCATAACTCATCGTATTCTATGTGATTATCTATTAAACAATAAAATCAATCACCGTTTTCTTCTTCAACAAACTAGCACCAGTCGTCTAAGGATAAGAAGGGATGGGTAGATAGTTAGAGGAACATGTTGGAATGGGTGGTCTCGGAACAAAATAACAAATAACGACAGATTATTTTGTTCGAAGCCACACATTCCATCACCTTCCCCGAACCTTGTCTCCCTATCCCTCTAACCCACTGTCTTTCAACAAAAACTCTAGAACGGCAGGAACAAAGTAAAATTATTGGGGTTGAGGTATTTACAAATCTGATGGGGGGTTGAGTTTTTATAGGCGAATGTTGAAATATGTTTAGGGTTTTGGGCGGGGTGATAAGGTAATTTCACCTAGAATAAAAGAAAAACAATATCAAAATAGTAAAATAAATCATTTATTTTTTAAAATAGTCATTGAATTTAACTAGTAGCAAAAGTATGGGTTATGCTTTAGCCGACATCTAAAAGTGCGAACTGAGCTGTCAAAAGTGCGGGATAAGCCACCAAATGCGTGAGTTAAGCCTTAGCTGTCACAACCAATGAAATTTATTTGGCGGACGATAATTAGCTGTAATCATAAATGTATGTTTTCTCAAATCTGAAATTTAATAGCTATTTAGATGATTTTCTATTTTATATTTATTTGTTGTATACTTTTAAAACCATTAAAGTATTCCCTTAATAAACTAAACACAAGATACATAATATTACATCTGAAATTTATAGCTCATTTATTAATAAATATGTCGTGGTAGAATAAATGTTTATGAATTAATTTACTTTTACTAAATTTATACAAAAGCTTGATTCGGTATACTCAAATTACATTACATGGATGGTAAAAAATGTTCAAACCATGTTTTGTATGGTACGTTGTCCTTAGTGTTGATACTATGTCTTTCACGTTTCTATCGCATTCCCTTTGGTACTATGTTCTCATGTTGGTATTATGTCATTTACGTTGGTACCATGTCCCTTATGGATGATCATACTTTTGTTAATTAAAACGATTAAAGTATTTCTTTAATAAATCAAACACATGAGGCATGATATTCCTTTTGATATTTACAACACATTTATCAATAAATATGTCGTGGGTAAAATAAATCTTTATGAATTAGTTTACTTTTACTAAATTTATACAAAAGCTTAATTTGATTACTTAAATTACATGGATGGTCAAAAATGTTTAGTAACATGATTTGTACGGTACGTTGTCCTTCACGTTGACATGATATCTTTCACATTTATGGTACCTTCTTAATATGTATATTTACCATTTAAAACACCAATATGTGTGTCTATGTAGTTAACGCAGTCCAAAATCAAAAATTGGTCAAGGCCCGATATTTGATATATCGGTTATCGCGGTGAGATATCGGTAATTTTACTATCATGCAAAATTTATACACATACATGTACATGTATATATGGGAAGGATAAAATAAAAACTCCCTTGAGTTAAAAAAATAACCCTAGAAAACCCTATTTTACATTTTTATTTTTTTCTTAAAAAACATGGAATGTAACAAACATATATTTGAATATTTTTATAAAAGAAAACAAAAAACTATCGAGTAGTGTTTTTTAAATGTTCAAAATCTGTATGTACTTTTTTGGACATATATATGTGTGTCTATGTAGTTAACGCAGTCCAAAATCAAAAATTGGTCAAGGCCCGATATTTGATATATCGGTTATCGCGGTGAGATATCGGTAATTTTACTATCATGCAAAATTTATACACATACATGTACATGTATATATGGGAAGGATAAAATAAAAACTCCCTTGAGTTAAAAAAAATAACCCTAGAAAACCCTATTTTACATTTTTATTTTTTTCTTAAAAAACAGGGAATGTAACAAACATATATTTGAATAATTTTATAAAAGAAAACAAAAAACTATCGAGTAGTGTTTTTTAAATGTTCAAAATCTGTATGTACTTTTTTGGACATATATATTATATAACATGAAATTTTTAACTTTTTTTTTAAAATTACTCGACGTTTTTTTTTTTTTGTTTTTTTACAAAAATATTCAAAATATGTATGTTACATTCCCTTTTTTAGAATAAAATAAAAATGTTAAATAGGGTTTTTACAAGGTTCGTTGAGTTTTTTTCTCGTTTTTTAACACAATTTGGTTTTCTTCCTATACTTCACACACACACACACAGACACACAGACACACACACACACATATATATATATATAGGGGACCGCTAAAATGAAAACCACCTCCAGTTGTAAGAACCATGAGAACCACACCGTACGGGGCGAGTTGGACCAAAATTTTTTTTCATAAATGTAAATGCGTGTATTATAAACACATTTGTAAAAAAAATCAAAAAAAAAATGTCGTGTGTGTAGTTTTAAGTATCACAAGTTTGTGTTTACGGGTACCGTAAATTTTCACGACATTTTTTTTTTTGAATTTTTTTTACAAATGTGTTTATAATACACGCATCTACGTTTATGAAAAAAAAATTTAGTCCAACTCGCCCCGGATCAAAAAGTTCTCATGATTCTTACAACTGGAGGTGGTTTTCATTTTAGCGGTCCCCTATATATATATATATATATATATATATATATATATATATATATATATATGGGGAGGTTCTCTGCAAAACACTAATTATTATGAGAACACACAGGACAAAATGAATCACACATATCTCCTCCACCTTCATCCCACTACACCTACCCATTTTAGATCACATTGTTATTTATATTATTTATTTATTTTTATATTTATATACTTAGAATCTTTTTGAGAGGTAACCTTTGATTATTATTATTGCATCAAAATAGAAAATGATACACCGTGTAAGAGAATTTAAAAACCTAAAATGTGTTTATTTAATGGTTTTTAAGTTTTATTATTTGAGTTTTATTTAAATATGGGGGCTACTAAATGTACCCCCTCTTGTTACTTTTTATATATATATATATATATATATATATATATATATATATGGGGAGGTTCTCTGCAGAACACTAATTATTATGAGAACACACAGGACAAAATGAATCACACATTTTTTCAATCCTAAAAACCTAAAAAGCAAATGAAAATGTTATAAATGTAAGATTTATTGTTTCTCACACTAGAATTTAAAATAAAATATGAAAAATATTCAGTTTTTAAATAACCTACTCACATGTAGGTTATGTGTAGGCTAAATTACCTACATGTATATAGACTATGTGTAGGGAAAAATATATGATTTTGTTATGTATATATAATACACATATGAATGTAACAAATATAAAATTTAAGAAATATGAACCTAAAATCCCAAAATTTAGTGATTTAGAGTTGTTCTTTTTGTTCTCGCAATAATTAGTGTTCTGTAATGATCCTTATCCTATATATATATATATATATATATATATATATATATATATATATATATGTAATGTTTCTAATCAGGGTCCGTTTGAGTCTAAGTCGAATCCCTTTGGTTCCCCACTTTTTAGTGTTGTATATAGGTTTGGGTTCAAGGTGGAGATCCAAAGGGATTTGACTCAAACTCAAACGAACCCTAATTAGCTTCATTATAGCGTCATTGGAACCGGTTTATCGAACCCTAACTCGAAACTCTAAACCAGGGTCGTTCCAACGTTTTTGGAGACCCTAAGCAAACTATGAAGTAGGGGCCCTAATTTCACCCATAAACTCTCCTCCAATCCCGATGGACCCATCGCCATGGGTGATTACGGTTACTTTTTTCCGTGTCTACTGATAGCCGATAGCCTAGAAACTAAAAGCAGGTTGTGATGGGAAGTGGGAACTATGATTGCGGCTGTATTTTAGGAGCTTTGAAACTGAGCCTTTTTTTGCTAAAGAATATTTACTTTGGGCTCCTTCAATAAAGACTAGTTTAGTTTTGAAATAAACGTATTTATTTGGGCCTAATACATATACTATATATAAAACATTCTAAAAACTTGAAGGCCCTTATTTTTTTGTGGCCCTAGGTCTGTGCCTAGGTTGACAAGGCTCTAGAGCCGGCCCTGCTCTAAACCCTAAAGCGAAACTCTAAACCCTACACCTAAACCATAAGACTAAAACTTAAGCTTGTCACACCCCAACCGATGGCGGAGACATCAGGGCGCGACACTAGGCAAACCAAATTGCTCAAGAGAATCCATAACAACTATCCATTACCAATATTTTTCACATTCATTGTCCCATACCAATGAACATATATTCAACACATAGTTATTACGGACAGCGACTTCTCAAAAGCAAAACAAGTCCGACAACCTAGATTTCTATTAGATGAGTTTCTAGACTGCCTATTTTGATTCAGCATAACATTCAATCAACCTGTCACATACGTTAAAATAAAGTCAATACATAAAGTAAAGGTGAGTACACAAGTTTGCATAGTAATAGTACGAAAAGCGTTTACGCATAACCACCATGTAACACGTAACGGGCGAAGCATGTAACTACCAACAATGATACAACCTAACCACGAGACTGTGTTATAGAGTATGCGCGACACATGTTCACCGAAGTGAACACGTGAAGTAAAGTAATGTGATCCCTAGTAACCCCTGTCCACGACAGGTGCTGAGTCCAAACTATAGTATTATCATTGCTAGAGGCGGTCTAGTGTAACAATGTATAAGCATAGTACAAGCATTCATCAAATCACGTATAGCCTGAGCATGGAAACAGAAGCATAAGTCATTGAGCAGAGTGTAAACAACGTGTCGAGCGGGATAAGTGTCTGACAGGTGATCCGAACGGATGGCCATTCGAGTGGGATGTGTTTGTTTGCGAAAACGTTAAAATTCGGAGTTTAGTTAAAAGCGTTTAGATAACTGAAATTATAAGGGCCAGGTCACCCGAATGGATGGTCATCCGGACGGATGGCCATTCGAGCGGATGGTCCTTGATTGAAGTTTTGTAAAATTTTCTAAGTAAAAACGTTTTGGGTTAACGGAGACGGCGTGACGATGTGTCAAACAACGAAAAAAATAC
This sequence comes from Helianthus annuus, assembly GCF_002127325.2. Lineage (NCBI taxonomy): Eukaryota > Viridiplantae > Streptophyta > Magnoliopsida > Asterales > Asteraceae > Helianthus > Helianthus annuus. The sequence goes on along the minus strand of NC_035437.2, from coordinate 14,826,536 downwards.
CAAATCCAGTTCATTCGGCTGGATGGTCTCAACCCATTCGGACAGATGCACTGTTCTTGATGAAGATTCATGTTTGACCCGTTAATCGGTCCATATCTACGGTGGAAATCCGTTTTCAAGCCGAGTCTCAACTAAGGTACGAGTCGAGACTCTAATTCAGTCCAGATTCCATCAAAATTTCGTGAAAGTTGAAGAAGAGTTGAAAACAGATGAAAAAGGGTTTGAAATCTTTCTTAACTTAGTTGAAAAGTGTGGAAATCCTTTAGATCTGGAACCTATCTCGATTAAATGGTGCTCCTCAACAATTTGCCTAAGTAACCCGAGTGGAATCCATCTTTAAGAGGTCCAAATCAGATGATTTCGAGAAAAAGTTAGTGTTTGTGTGTGATTTTGATGAAGAAGATGATGTAGAAGTGATTAGAGATGAAGTTTAGATAAGATTTGAGGGAAAAAGCTTACAAAATAGAATGAAGGTGTACGACAGTATTTATAGAGAGAGGGCGAAGGTTTGAGTCGGTGTAAATGACATCGTTCAGGCGGATGGCCATCCGGACGGATGGTCATCCGAGCGAATGGTCATCCGAATGGATGTCCATTCGGACAACCTCGTTGCGTTCGTTAGTTTGCCAACTTTTGGTTCGTTTGTTGGGCGTTGTGTTGCGTTTAATCGAGTTGTGAGTGAGCGTTTGAGCGTATAAGTGTTGCGTTGATAACCACATAACATTTAAACAAATAATCACACAAATAACACACATAAAATAAATAAATCCGCGTTTCGAGTCTGCGTTGAATTTGCGTTGAGTTTGCGTTGCGATAGCGTTTAGTCTAAACAAGCTATGTAAAATGCGTTTAAGTAGTAAGCGTTATAGGTGGCGTTAAATGTGATAACTGCGTTTTGAATAAGCGTTGTAATATGCGTTTAAAATGCGTTGAAAATATAGTTTTAACCCATGGTGTTAATCGAATCCCAAGAGTACAAACGTTTATGAAGAAAATGATAACGATAAGTAACGATCCGAAAAGTCGGGTTGTTACAAAGCTAAACCGTAAAATCTACACTATAAACCCTAAATGTTAAAACCTAAAGCTAAACTCTAAATCCTAATAATAACCGCTAAAGCTAAAGCCTAATATATAATCCTAAATCCTAAAAGCTAGACTGTATATAATTATTGAAGGGTTCGATAAGCTAGTAACAATGTCGTTGGAATAGGATTTAAAGAATTGTTAGCTTTTAACGAGTTGAAACGTCCTTGTAACCTTGTGTTGTATTGGATGAATACAAGGTCATTGAGTTTTTGTTGCAAAAGACAATTTTTTTTTTTTAATGTAACATAACATAAAGAACAAAAAAAATTACATAACGAACTAAAGAAGTTAAATGTAATATAATTTACAAAATTTTTTGGTAAAAAGAACGTACATTGTCAAATATGTAAATATGTAACTGAACATAAAGAATAAAAATATTACATAATGAAGTAAAGAAGTTTGGTAAAAAGAACGTACATTGTCAAATATGTAAATATGTAACTAAACATAAAGAATAAAAAAATTACATAATGAAGTATAGAAGTTAGGTGTAACATAATTTACAAAAATATATGGGAGAAAGAACGTGCATTGTCATATGAACTCCAATTGCATTCATTTGGTGAAGCACTACAAGTTTAACTAAGGACAATGCTGGCAAATGTTTGGAGCCAGTGGCGAAGCTTGAAAATTTTCACGGGGGGTTGGAAGTCATCAGACCTAAAAGTTATATATAAGTAAAAAAATTATAAAACCGAGGGGTCGAAAACGTATATACCTAAAAAATTCTATATGAACCGTACATACATAACACTAATGAGTGAAAAGTTCGGGGGTAGCTAACCCAAGCGATGGCTTTGGGCCGCCATATTTCAAGGGCCCCAAAATTTTGAAATTAGTTATATATAAATGCATATAGGCCCAATTATATAGGGCATCATTACCACGCTTCATAAGGTATGGGGCGAGGGGTCCATAAATTGGAACATTATTTCCACATAGGACCATTAATTAAATTAAATGGTACACCACCCCCTTTCTTAATTGATGGTGATTCCCATGGATTAAACCACGATTACCACGACCCTCCCATTTGATAATTTTAAGACAAAAATAAATTAAAAAAAATAAAGAGGATAGTGGTTTGGGTCATGACCACACCCTTAGGGTAGTGGTTTTGAATTGTGGATTAAAGATGGATGACATGGCGCCTATGTGGAGGGGTCTTGGTGGTCATGAGGGTGATGACCACACCCTATAGCCTAACAGTTTCCTAGAATCCAAATCCCCATGTCTGAATGTTGCATCGATTCACGAGGAGTTAGAAGGGAAAACTTTGATTTATAAAGGGAACAGGAAGTGGAAAGTTGTTCTAGGATAATATGTATAAAGAGAAATCTCATATTTGAGGTTTGCATATATATATATATATATATATATATATATATATATAGGAAGGTTAACGTACATTACGGCTTAACGTACATCACGTACGACAGGTAATTACGCACGTTCATTTTAAAATCACGCACATTATAACTCAAAAATCCAAAATCACGCATGTTGAAACACAATAATCACGCATATTGAAAACATTAATCACGCATGTTATAGAACAAATCACGCACGTTGTCGTACGTGAAGTACGTTAAGCCGTAATGTAATGTACGATATACTTTTTCTATATATATATATATATATATATATATGTAAAGTGTAGGATACAAATCTCCTAATCCTACATTACGTACGTGACAGTAGTGGCCGTACACGTGTCCTGATTCGTTTTTATTTGATAAGGTTAAATCAGACAATGAACTCAATCATCTGAAGGCAAATTCGTCTATTCATTCAACCAGCGAGAAGTTCGTTACACTAATATCCCGGTAATTATCACTCGAATCAGTTTCAAATTTTTCATAATTTGTCAATTGCAGTTTTCGTTCTTCTGCGCTAGGGTTTCATTCAATTTGTTTTTTTCGATGGATCCACAGAGTAGCACTGGACGAACAGATGTTGATTTTGAAGAATCTCGACCGATCGGTGATCATGCTCAATTATCTGCATATCAGAGTTTCGATTGAGGATGTTTTAAATTCGCAACCTCCAAATCCAAATCCAAATGCAAGTACAAGTGTTGTAAGCGTAGAGACGAATGGTAATTATGTTAATGCTGATCTTTAAATTGTTCGTATACTTGTTTTTGTTTAATCGTAGCAATGATTTTGCATTGTTCTATCTGTTTTTGAAGTTTGATTGTTGAGTATATTTTGATTTGAAAGCAACATGTTTAAGTTCGCATGTTACGAGTTTTCAATTCGCATGTGATATTTATTTTGTTACGGATTTTCGCATGTTTTGATATAATAAATCGCATATGTAAAACATATTCACTAGAATCATCATTTCGCATGTTATGGCTTATATAAATCGCACGTGTTGTTTGTTGTAGGATGAAATTAGGCATTTATTAATATATCGCTTGTAAGGAGTATGATAATTCGCATTTGATTTATGTAGATGAAAGGATTTAGACTCCGAAGGTTGAAGCATGAGCTACACCAGTGGTTGGAATGCAATTTACCTCTATTGAACAAGCATATGCGTTTTACAAATCATATGCTAAGTTAGGTGGTTTTTCTACTCGGAAGGGTGGTGAAGTACACATTGGTGGTATAACCAAAACGAAGTATTTTGTTTGTTCTAAAGAGGGTCATAAGGCAGTGTGTATTGAAGATCGTTATTCGAAGTCAAAAAAGCCATACAAATCAAGGGACAGGGGGACCATTAGAACTGGATGCAAAGCTCATCTAATAATTTGCACGGTGGATGGTAGATTATATACAGTAAAGAGATTTGTTGATGGCCATAATCATAAGTTTGTATGTCCACATGATATTCATATGCTGCCAGCTTACAGACAATTGTCAGATGTCCAGGAGGAGATGGTATGGGAACTAGGCACTTTAAACCTTGGTCCTGTCAAAGCTTTCTATATAATGAGGAAATGTTATGGTGGTTTCGAGAACATTGGGGCCACGGTTGATGATTGCAAAAATTTTAGGAATCGAATTAACAGCTATATAGGAGAATATGACGCTGACATGGTGATTAATAGGATGACCGACAAAAAAGAGTATTTAGCTGATTATTTGTTTGAATATTCTGTTGATGATGACAAACGGTTAACTGGTTTGTTCTGGGCTGATGGGTTATGCAAGCTGAACTTTATGGAGTTTGGGGATGTGATATCGTTCGATGCAACTTTCAAGACAAACAGGTAAGTGTTTCAAGACAAATATGTTTTTTATTTATTTTCGCATGTTATATGTTTTCCTAAACTCCCAATATCGCATATGTAGACATTGAAGAGTTGGTGTTGAATATATCGCATGTTATACTGTATATTTTCGCATGTGATATCTGTCTATTTTCGCATGTTTCAATGTGTATTTCGCATGTGTTTGTTCAGGTACAAGATGGTGTTTGTTCCATTCACCGGCATTGATAACCACTGTCGAAATGTAACCCTTGGAGCTGGGTTGTTGTCATAGGAGAGCATTGAATCATATAAATGGCTTCTGAATTCATTCGTAAAGTCATTTAGGCGGCAGCCAAAGGTTGTAGTGACGGACCAAGACCCTGCTATGAAACAGGCTATTGAGGAGGTTTTTTCTACCAGCAGACACCGATTGTGCATGTGCCATATAATGAAAAAAGTGGCAGATAAGGTATAGCATGCTATATTGTATTTCGTTAGCGTTTTTTTTATAATATAGATTTTGTTATAAGCTGACATAAACTGCATTTAACAGTATAGGTTGGACACGAGTTGTGCAATAACGATGAGTTTAAAAGGAGGATGTGCGACATTGTATGGACTGATTCCATTGAGCCCGAAGAATTCGAGAGACAGTGGAAGTTGGTGATGATTGAGTTCGGTCTCACTGAAAATAAATGGATTGATGATATGTTTTCGATGAGAAACATGTGGATTCCAGATTTTTACCGGCATGAGCCCATGTCTGGTCGCATGCGAACAACTTCGAGTTCAGAGAGTGAGAATCATTTTTTTTGGCAGGTGTCAAATTCACAACTCACACTTGTAGAGTTTATGAATCATTTTGACGGTGCAATGGATGTCCAAAGGCTCAATCATAGAAAGAATGATCATATTTCAAGATATGCAGAGCCTGCTGATTGGAGTGAAACTACTTTGGAAAAAGATGCTGCTAAGATATACACCAGGTCTATATTCTTTGATCAACAATTAGAGATTTATGGAACAATTTCCAAATGTTTGCCGATGGACACCAAAGTCGAGGGTCCACAGATCAAGATATTGTTGAAAGACTTTAAAGCCCATGGAGATGGTTTATTAGAGGTATTATAGCATATATATTTCAAACATGCGATTTTGAAAACCTATTTGCGAATTTCATTTTCAGAACTTGATTTTGCAATATGAGATTCTGATGTTCGTATGCGATTTTATATCTATACAATTAAATGATTTTTAGACATGCAAAATTGTTAACTTACACATGCGATTTTAGTTTTTAATATATATTTTTTCTTTTGGGTTTCTTAGGTGTGGTTCAAGAATCTTGAAAATGATGTAACTGCACAGTGTAGCTTGCGTTTTGAGCAGTATGGGCTGCTATGTAAACACATCTATTTTCTTTTCAAGATGTTTGGTGTTAAAGAAATACCAAACAAATATGTTATGCAGAGATGGACAAAGGATGTGGTGCCGAATGAATTAAATGTGAAGTGCAATTTAAGGGTGGGTGACAAGGATGTGCAACACAAGGCTAAACAGATTGCTCGTGAAATCATTCACACAGGGGAGTATTTGGTTAGCAATTTGATTTCTGACCTTGATCAACTTGTTTTAGTGAGGGATCAAGTGATGCAGCTTAAAGAGAGAGTTGATCAGAGTCGTAAACCAAGCAACTTGATCCAAAATATGACCAATTTTCCAAGTTGATTGGTTATCAACAACCAGTAACTAATGCTCCTCCTACTGTCCGTGTGCCGGCTGGTATAAGAAACAAAGGTCGCGGCTCGCATAAAAGGATTAAATCCAAGAAGGAACAAATGATCAGCCGCAAAGGAAAAAGGTCTAGGACATGTAGTGTATGCAATGTAAAAGGTCATGATATTCGGACTTGCGAGATACTGAAAGGCAAACAACAAGGCAAACAACAAGGCAAACAGCAAACGAAGAAGATGAAGGGTGTCCAGATTGAAAAAGATCCCAGAGACAATGATAACGAGGTCGAAGACGACGAAGAGGAAGATGAGTTTGAAGATTACAGTAGTGATGATGGATCGGAGGAAGAAGATCAGTGGGAGGAGGTTTCAGAAGAAGATGATGAGGAAGATTAATTGTTTTTTAAATGTAAATGCGATTTTACACGAAACACATGCGATTTTACATTCTTCTGTTTATATCATTTTTTCATGCGATTTTAGTATATAAACATGCGATTTTATATGCATCAGTTTATATTTAGTCTTACATGCGATTTCACTTTTAGTACATGCGATTTTGAGTTATCTTGTGTTTTTGTGACAAAGATGTCTAAATCATTCATGCGATATTATATTATAATCAAGCATAAGATGTGTTCAAAACATGTACCCAAAATATAAAATAGTTGTTATTGTCTAACACAGCTACAACCATAAAACGATTAAACAGAGAATTTAGTTACTTGAAGCATAGATTTTGTCACGTTCAGCAGAGTTGAACTCCATCTTCTCCTTCACAGTGTTTAGAGCATCTTTCAGGAAAGAGAAGGCTAAGTCATCAGCTCGAGATTGCTCCTTTATGTGATTCAAAACTGCGTCTCTGAAGCTTGATGGTGGTTCTTCAAGTAGTCTCTCCCACATCTCTTGATTTTTCTTGATTTCTTCAATAATTTTCCCCTGCACATCAAGAATCAAATGAGAAGAGTTGACATCAGTGCTTATTTCTGTCAACGTGCGAGTTGACAATAGCTCTTTTATTGCAATGTTTTTTAATTTTTCTGAATCTTCAGATGCCATTTTTTGTGGGTGTTTTGTGTGTGTTTTTCTGTTCTATGTCTTAATATGGAAGGCAGTTACTTGGGTATTTTATATTAAAATAGGAAATTTATTATGTAGGTAGGGTGGTAAGTTTCAGTAGTATTTATTGTAAAATTGATCATTACATGTCAAATTACAGTCACATCGGTAATAAATTAAGTTTTTTTTATATAAAATAGTTTTTTTATTTATTTTAGTTATTAATTCGTAATTTTTTTTGCATTTTTAGGACAAAGTAATTTGAAAGTATTAGCAGCATTTTATTCAAAATCGCATTTGATTTCAAAACGAATTCGCAAACTTTAAGAAATCTCAAAGATAATTAACTATTTTTTAAATCGCGTGTGTAAAAGAATGAATTCGCAAACTATAAGAAATTTCAAAGATTATCAACTTTTTTTTTGAAATCGCATGTGTAAAATCATGAATTCGCACATCATAAGACATCTTAAACATATTACCTTCTTTTTATATGAATTCGCATGTAATGTGATATGATTTCGCAAACTTTACAAACAACACAACCTTTCTTTTTGTCTGAAATGTTTTTCTCACGTTTTATATATATATTTCGCATATTTTATTTGATTTTCATCCTGCATCATCTTCTTCGATAGACGGTCTATCGATTTTATTTGTTTAAGTTCTGAACCTCCAAATTCAGCAGAAATTCAATTCGCAGAAGGAGTTGGTGAATAAGAATCGATCGAATTTTGATTACTTGTTGGATTTTCAAATACGATTTTGAATAAGAATCTTACGGTATGATTTTGAGTTTTTGTTTGCTGATTATCAGGGGTTTTCGATTTCGTAATGGAAGATTTTAACCTTGGCGGTTTCACATATATATTTTAATTTTATTAATTTAATAGTTAAGCACGGGGTTTAATTGAGATGATCTGACGGTTGTGGTTACAGCGTACGTAATGTACGATTAGACATATTGTATGATAACCGGCGTCTATATATACGTACGATACGGCTTAACGTATATCACGTACGACAAATAATTACGCACGTTCATTTGAAAATCACGCACGTTATAAACTAAAAAACTCAAATCACACATGTTGGATAACATTAATCATGCATGATGAAAACATTAATCACGCACGTTGTCGTACATGATGTACGTTAAGGCGTATTGTATTTTACACTTTTCCTATATATATATATATATATACAACTTTTAAGTTTTTTCATTAAAATTGCTTCTACAAGTATTTATAAGGAAAAGCGCCAAAAAAATTTAAAAAAAATGATTTTTAACATGTTAAGTTAAATTTTTAAGAGTGTTTCCCGGTTCCTCACTTTTTTAGTGTTCCCTAATGAACCTCACACAATAGTATAATATATATATATTTAAACGGGTTGAGGAGAAAACGGCAAAAAGTGTGAGAACGGTGAGAACGTATCCTGGCCCAACACGTGGCGCGGGGCATGATCAGGGTCCGAGGGTTTTTTTTGTCTTTTTAGTATTCTTCTCCTTTCCCGAGTTTCGCGTTTGACATGCTGCTTTATTTTTTCCGTGCAAGATAATTTTGGCGTTATCTAGAATTATTAATTATTTGGCGTTTTACTGTTTTTCTCAGATTTCTTCTCGTTGAATTAATTCTTTTTGTGTCACATAGTTAATTTTTTGGCGTTATGGCTTTTTCCATGTCATTTTTTTGGCATTTTTTATCTTTTGTTAATAATTGATTACCATAGATTAATATTTTATAAAATTGCAATAATACGAAATCAAAATAAACTAATAGTCTTCTGTAGGTGGGATTACATCAGAGATGTATCCATCGCTTTGTTCATCACTTTCTTCAGATTCTTCATCATCAAATTTCATATTTGCGTATAGCGCCATTAGCTCGTCTCTTCTTTGCTGCATCCTATTCTTGAATATCACTGCAACCTTGGATTTTGGATCGTTTGAAGGTGCTAAATCACAGAGTTGTTCAATGATAGATAGCAACCCTGTCTTCAACATTTCTTCCATTGGCCTTGAATATTGCACCCCGTTTTAATAAGTTACTTCAAGCGTTCCTTCTTCCTCATGCATCACCCAACTGCTAAGTTTTGGTATATGAGTATCGTCAATATCATCATCATCTTCATCATCTTCTGCCGGAAATTTTCTCTTCAGTCTTTTTATTACAGTAGTTCTGGTTCTTTCACAATCGTTGTCCATTGGAACCCCAATGGCCAGGATATCCTTCTGAACCTTTTCATTCATTCCAAGCATGGCTTTGATTGTCCTTACCTTTACCCTTCTCCTATCAGAGAACTTTATGATGAATTGTTTCTCTTTCCATTCAAACCTCCATGCAATAACCTTAGCCATTTTTATAGTTTTTGGCGTTTTGGACAATATGTGGCATTTTAGTCAAATTTTTTGACGTGTTTGAGCTTGTGTTTTCATGGTCTTCTTTTATATTGACTTTTTTTTTCCCGCGCATGACAGGTAATTATGGCGTTTTGAAAAAGATAAATAAATTTAATTCCCCAAGAATTTTGCTTTTAATATAATAAATATTAGTAATTATGTTTTCCGTCGTTTCATTTTACTGTTTTTTGCAGTTTACAGCGTTTTGTTTTCAGACTCAACTGTTTTTATGGTGTAACATGTTAAATCTTGACGGCTGTAATTATGGCGTTTTGTTTTCTAATGGCGGTTAGATAACGATTGAACTTTTTTTGTTTTATATTCTTTGCCCATTGTTTCACGCTTTTTTTTATAATAGTAGTTGTTCAAAGTAATTTTATTACAGTTTGGCAGTTTTTTGGGGGCGTTTTTATGGCATGATGGCGTTTTACAAGCATTTGCTCATTTTGGTGTTTTATTATATTTTTCATTATAGTATTAAAATACTTTTGTTGTTTATTAACTGAAATTACAAAACAAACAACAGATAAAGAAAATTAAAAAAAAAAAAAACAAAGTAGAAGCAATTTATTATTTAAATCTTCAGTGTCATCAGTCTCTTTTTTCTTTTGAAACTACAAGAACTGTAACAAATAAATGGCGTTTTGGGTGTGGCGTTGTTTATTTTCTTTGTTCATGTGTTGAAGTGTCTTTGTGGATGTTGGAGATATAGATCATCAAGGCCAAAGTAGCATTTACACTGGTATAGGTCTCTTCTTATCATCCAAACTTTCTTCAAGAACAAAGATGACAGAATGACATATGGGTGTCATCAGTCCCTCTTTTTTCAATTTTGTCCATCTCATGCAGCAAAATCTTACTACACTCACGTAACAAATCATTCAGCGAAACTTCATGCAGAACATTACTGAGTATCAAAGAAAAGATGTTTGCCATCGTTGTATTTTTTGGTGTTTACATTGAGTTGTATTTTTTTAGCAACTACTGTGTTTTTTGTATGTTTTTTTGGTGTGATAAACGGAAGGTGGTGAGACGTTTCTATTTATAGAATTTTTTTTGGCGCATAGTTTAGACAAGATATTATTTTTATAACAAAAAATGTAATTAACATTTATTCGGATGTAAGGTTTGGCGTTATATATTATGGGGTTTCATATTTTGTGGTGTTTTTGTAGCTAGAGAGCTTAAATAAAAAACAGAAAAAAGTACGCAGTGATAAAATTGACGTTTTGTATTTATTTGGCATTTTATTTTTCAATGGCGTTTTATGTGAGAAATGGTGTTTTACCTTTTTACCCTTAATGAAGCGCGTCCACGTAATAAAATTGATGTTATTTACGAAAACGCCACCGCGCCAATCTAGTCCATAGATTGTTTTGATCGGACGATCAATAAGCGTTCTCACTATTCTCACACTTTCTACCGTTTTCTCTAAATCCTGACCCTATATATAATAGAAGCTAATGAATAGTGTTTTAAATATTATAATAATCTATATAGTTTTTTTAATACTTTTTTATTTTAATATTATATTTTAATACATTACAATTTCTATGGAGGGGAATAGTGCAAGGCAAATTACAATTTTTCCCCCTTTAAATTTACAATTTTGGCGTTTGTGTAAAAAAAAATAAACCTTGTAATCTCTCTCTCTAAACTCCCTCTCTCTCTTTCTTCTCTATCTACTTATCTGTTCTCTCTCTCTATCAAACGCCTATCTGCTCTCTCTGTATGCTAAAATCGCTGGCAACGATGACGGTGGTGGTTTCGAGATGAATCGACGGTGATACATATGGTGGTGGTGGTTTCAAGATGAGTCTGCGACAACATATCCGAACGGATTTCAACAGATCTGAACGGATTTTCAGATCTGAACAGGGTGGCTGTGGGTGTTGAACTTTGATGAGGGTGGGTAGAATCAAATCCGAACATATTTTCAGATCTAAATGGGGGTGGCTGTGGGATGATTGATGACCGAACTGTTGCGGTGGTGATTTGGGTGCGGTGGTGATTTGGACTATGGTGGTAATTTGGGTGCAATGGGGTAGCGGTGGTCGATAGGTGGAATTGATGTAGTGGAATTGGTCGATAGGTGGGGTGGTGTTGTAACATCCCACATCAGTTGTGAAGGGGAACGAAGGCTTCCTTATAAGGCGCTTGATAGCTTCACCATCATGACGAGTTTTAAAACCGTGAGGGGTAGGCGCTGAGGGCGTGCTGGCTGCCAAAGCGGACAATATCATGGTGCGGTTACGCTGGGCTGTTGCTGTTGGTATCAGAGCCAGGGACTGGACTGCTGTGCCAGCGAGGACGTTGGGCCCTGCAAGGAGGGTGGATTGTAACATCCCACATTGGTTGTTAAGGGGAACGAAGGCTTCCTTATAAGGGGCTTGATACCTTCACCATCATAACGCGTTTTAAAACCGTGAGGGATAGGCGCTGAGGGCGTGCTAGCTGCCAAAGTGGACAATATCATGGTGCGGTTACGCTGGGCTGTTACAGGTGTAGTGGAATTGGCAGTGTGTTTGGAGGTCTTTAAAGGTAGCGATAGATGCAGATTATTGCCAAATTGTAGGCATAGTTTTCATGCCAAGTGTATTGACTCATGGTTAATCAAGAATGCTGCTTGCCCAATTTATAGAAGTTGTTTTGATTTGAGAAGAAGTTGTGGAGCGGGTCAAACCTCATGTGGTAGTGGGGGGAGGTGGGAAGTGGTGGTGACTGAAGTCTAAGAGAGAGAGAGAGAGTTGTGAAGAGAGAGAGAGTTCTATATGTAATTTTGTTTTATTTTTTAAATAATATTAAAAAATTAAGTTAAATGACCAAATTACCCTTGTGTAATATGATTTAACAGAAAAATTTAACTAGATTAGGCTCAAAAGACATACCGTGCAAGATTTTGAAATATTAAGTACCTAACTTATCAACTTTTGCGCCAAAGATCAGCGCCTAAAAATGGTGTATAGATAAATGACAAAACTTGTAATTTACTAAAGGGAAATTCTATTGGCACACCTGATTATCTATCCGCACACTTTTCCAATTCAATACGCATTGTATAGGCCTATACGATAACTATTGAAAAAGTAAGAGACATGGCAAACTGACAGGTGCAGATGTTGTCTGGCGGCTGGCATAATACGCATCGTATAGGCCTATACGATGCGTATTAAGACACTGAATTTTTGAAGTTTATTTTTTGGTGTGTTGTGTTTGGTTTTTGGTGTTTTGGGTTTGTTATTGGTTAATTCTGTTTTAGTGAGTTTTAAAATTTTATTATTTTTTTTATCGTTAAGTATCGTATTATAGCGTATCGTGGCGTATCGTATTATTTTTTTAATTTTTGAAGTTTTATTTTTGGTGTACCGTATCGTGTCGTATCGTATCACATTTTTAATTTAATATCGTATTATAGCGTATCGTGTTGTATCCTATAACATCTTTATTATTTTTATATCGTTAAGTATCGTATTATAGAGTATCATGTCGTATCGTATCACATTTTTAACTTAATATCGTATTATAGCGTATCGCGTCGTATCGTCTCACATCTTTATTATTTTTATATCGTTAAGTATTGTATTATAGCGTATCGTGTCGTATCCTATCACATTTTTAACTTCATATCGTATTATAGCATATCGTGTCGTATCGTCTCACATCTTTATTATTTTTATATCGTTAAGTATCGTATTATAGCGTATCATGTCATATCCTATCACATTTGTAACTTAATATCGTATTATAGATTGTACATAACCAAGAATACCAATCTAAACAGTTAAAATAAACAATCACAAATACAAATAAAATGAAACTGCAAATTTTTATACATAATAAGTTTGTACATACACAGGACATCGTTCAAAACACATAAACCGTCAAAATACAAGAAAAGTACAACGATCCTAAACCTCTGGATCCTGAGTGGTGCCTGAGGGCCCCGCCCTATGAGGATCAGAAGCCCCCGCCCCCTGATCCGCATCCTCTCGAGGGACAGGCGACAACGCGGCATCGGAAATGACTGCTCACCACGCGTGACAGCCGCCTGTATATCGCCCTGGATCGCCCGTATGAGACGATGCTCAAAACGGCGGTGAGTGGCGCCTATCCACACCTCCAACCGCTCTAACGCAAGTGCCACAGCTGGATGGAGTTGGTCGTCGAGTACGTGCTGGGGTACTGAAGCACCCCATGTGGCTGTGGCTCCGGTGGCGGACCACCTATCAGTAATACAGGCAGCGGGAATGGTGGGTCAGCGTGGTCACCATCGTCGTCATCGGAGGAGGAGGAGTCATCGTCCTCTGCGGCATCACCATCTGCCGCCTGATCCTGACCCTGTGCTGGCTCTGGAAGCAACTCTGGTAACTCGTCTGGGAGAGCGGCGGGAGCGAACACTAGCCCGTTGCCCCCTATAAATCGCAGCCCGAGCCTAGGGATGTCACACGTCACGTGCATGCTGATCAGGGTCTGACGGATCAACCTGACCGGCTCCACCACGCCCCCTCACCGAATAATGGGTCCTACTGGGGGAACAAGGCCCAAGGACGGCGATACGTGTGATGTACCCCCCCCCCCCCCCCGCCGCCGCAAACCACTGGGCTAGGTAGCGATGGAGGGTGCACGTCTCCCCCATATAAGGCAATGCAGGTAAAAGAGATCCCCCTTATTGCACCACTCGCGACTCTTCTCGCGTGGTGCAAAGGATGTGGCAATAAGCCTGTGCAGGTAACGGTACAGGGGATCAGTGATCCAGGAAGCCCTCGACTTCGACTTTGGCAGATGTGTGTAAAATGCAACATATAAATTACATCAAATAAGGCATAAAACTAACCCTTTTTTAGCACTAATGTTGGAAAAAATATGCTTTTGTCTTCCTTTTGTATTTTCAGGATTAAATGAGCGTAAATAAGCAAAAGAAGCAAATTTGCAACAAAATCCAACATAACTACAAGAAAAGGAATAAACGTGGCATGCCCGACCCCTCGACAGCATCTTCCCAAGCAAAAACAAGAGATCAGAAGGCTGAACACGCCTCGTGCCCAGCGGACACGGGGGCGTGCTCAAGTGTCTCTAGAAAAGACAAAGTTGTAGAAGCTTCTATTTCCCAACACGGGGGCGTGCCCAGCTCAACACGGTCGTGGTCAACGCTAAGATTCGCAGAATTCAAGCAAATCTTGATAGTACAGATACGCTTCTGCACACGGGGCCGTGCCCAGCGGACACGGGGGCGTGTGAAGGTAATACAGACAAACTGCAATTAATGAAGAAAGAGAAAGTGGATGGACACGGGGTCGTGCCCAATGGACACGGGGCCGTGTCCGGGCTTCTGTGCAGGCTATAAATAGAGGTGCTTGGTTCACTTCAAAGGCATCCCTTGGCAAACCACCTCTCTCCCACTTCACCCACACTCCACCACCATCACAACACCCTCAACCACCACCATCATCCATCATCCGTCATAGAGTGTGTGCAGTAGTCTCGGGATCCAAGATTGATAGTAAGAGTTCTTGACAATCAAAGGCCATATTTGCCTAAGTCTCTTACATCACTTGGTGAAGACAAGCATTTAGTGTAATACTTTTGTTTTTAATCTTTTCGCATTTTTTATTTGGTTTTGTATTAATGACTTCAATAACTAGTTTCTGATGTTGAAGGTGAAACTTCCTTATCATTTGTCCGTGGTGTCATGGCGTTATTTTACTGTCTATATAAAATAAAAGATTTACACCATTCATATCTCTACGGTCTATATAGAGATACGTTGGCTACCTGGTCGGGGGTTAAGGGAATGGTTTGGTAAGGTTCTTGCCTTGTTCAGTGTATAGATCCCGCAAGGACCTGGGTCAAGCTTACTAGGACCTCCTTCAATACCCACTGGTATTGGATGGCGGGGGTGCGAATAGCTTGATCCCCTCATATGTAAACTACTATTAAAACATTAACCTGGCTACTTGGGATTGTATCCCTGCTGACTCAAACCACTTAGCTGAGGGTAACGTCACCTTCAAAAGAGGGGCCTACCACATTACGCATTAATAACTTAATTAATTATCTTTCAATAATCCAACCCTTTAGGATTGTATCCTTGCTGACTCAAACTACTGGGTTGAGGGTAACGTCACCTTTAAAAGAGGGGCCTACTACTATACCTAAGATAATCTCTTAAAAAGTGCAAAAGTGCGGAAAACATCAAAGGTTACACTAAAGGCGAGTCGGATCCAAGTGATTCATCTTGTCTATCTGTTTTATTTTTATTTTCAGCATTTTTAGTTTTTTTTTCATGTTTAAAACCTTTTTCCAAAATTTTTATTTGATTAGACGTTGAGGATAAACCGCCATTAAAAGCTCTTGTGTCCTTGGACGACCTCGGTATCTTACCAACGCTATACTACGCTCACGATGGGTGCACTTGCCCATATGTGTGTTTAGTGTTAGTAAAATATCGTGTTTTATAAATTTAAAACTTGACTAAAGTGTTAAAAAGGGCTAAATATATAATATATAATATATAACGCTACACACGCATCATCGGCCCAAAGCGACGGGTGCTGATCACCTGCAAGAACCTCAAGAGAGTCATACGGTGGGGCCACATGGATGCCCTCGGTGTAGATGGGGGTGTCTAACTGATGTGCACAAAATGCAACATATAAACTACATCAATTGTGGCTTAAAACTAATCTTTTTTTAGTACTAATGTTGGAAAAATGTTGGTGCATGTTTGTGACAACAGCTTAGATTTGGTCTTTGGATATCTTGTAATTAGTTTAACGATAAACAGTTAGCGGGTTTAGCTTTGTATTAGTGAGATAATAGAGTTTGGGCTAAACTAAACCCATTTGGGTCAAGGGGGAACGAATTGGGTTTTGCCCATGTAGGAAACCCTAGCCCAGTTGTAAACCTTGTGTTATATAAACAAGGTTAGGCTTTAGGGTTTAGGTTGATCAGTTAATCAGTCAATCAGCCAAAACAGTTTGTGAGAGACATAATTTCGTGAGAGCACTAGCTTGGACGAATTTAGGGTTTGTGGTTAGGGTTTGATTGATTGTAATCAGTCTTGATAGATAATCAATAAAACCCGGATTGATTGGAATTGCTGCTTCTGTGTTCTACACGTTTTCTGCTACAATCTGATCTAGAGGATTCCGCACTCTAGGTTAGATAGACGATTCTGTGAAGATCCATAACATCAAGGGGACATACAATTGGTATCAGAGCATTAGGCTCTTGATTGCTCGGTTCAGAATTGTGCTTGGCAGAAGGATTTTCGAATTTGGTGAAACCTGAAAATTAGGGTTTTATAATTTTCGAAAATTTTTTGTGTGTTTGATCTTGATTTTCGAATTTTGTTGGCTGTTTTGATATTCTGGTTTGTTTGATTGCTGTTTTGCAGGTTTTAGGGTTTGCAGGATTGTTTTTGGCTGATAGTTTTGAAGAATTTTGGCTGAATTTCTTGAAGATTCGAAGACTGTTCTTCGTGTTCTTCATAAATTTCATAAAAATTTTCATCAAAAGTTGACTGATTTGCTTGTTTGATTTTGCAGAATTGTGTTGGAGAATAATCAGAATTTCGAAAAGATTAACCTTCCAAAATTTGCAGATCTGCGAAATAAACTGATTGGCGAAATTAGCTGCTTGTTGAACAAGATAGTTAAATTTGCTGAGAAACCAGAGAATTTAACTGACCAGCGAAATAGTCTGGCGAAATTAACATTTACGTTGATTTCCCAGCGAAATTAACTGACCAGCGCATTTAAATCCAAAGGCGACTTTGGTGATCGTGTTAATTTCCACAGCGAAATTATCACGGTTTCAGCGAAATTAAGCAGCGATTTTGACCAGTGAAAGTGAACCAGCGAAATTAGCCATTTTAGCGTAATAACCAGCAAATTTAAACTGATCAGCGAATTAACACACTGGCCAGCGAAATTAAGCCATAACCAGCGAATTTAGCAGCATATTTAAGGGGTGGAATTTTCATTGGCAAGCGTTGGAAAATTTTCAGTGTTTTGCAAATAGAAATTGATCTGTACCTCGTTTGACAGAACCGTTCGCGCTGTTAGATTCGTGTGATTTTTAGGACAAAAAAAAAAAATCCCGAATTCGCGCTGTTAGATTCGCGCTGTTAGACTCTGGAAAATCCCGAATTCGGTTTTTGACATTATATATCATTGGATTCGTCTTTTCGAGACGATTCTAACGGTGATGTATGGTTTAATGACCTTAATTCTTGCGTTGATAGATTGCCAAAATCTGAAGTTTTGGGTCTTTATACTGTTGTTTCAACTAGGGATATCTTGGCTGTCTGTCTGTTAGAACAAAAATTGTACATGACCCCAGGAAAGATAGTCACTTGGAATTAGCTCATTTCTATTTGAATGTCTGTATATTTCCCGATACACACAATTTTGATCTGATTCTGAAATCTTCTCTGAAAAAAGTCGTGTACCTCCTCTGCTGCATCCAGATATATGCTGACCTGGAGGTGCTAGGCAACGACAGCTTCTGCTGCATCCAGATACATGCTGACCTAGCTGTACGTTGTCGCGCTATAGATCTAATACACCCGAAAGAGGCCCTCAAGTGCCCAAAAGAAACCCAAGAAACCTATATCAAACTGAGACAATCTCATTTGATCTGTATATTATACCATCTCTACTAAAGATCTATTCTGTTCTCTTCTCAACCAATTCCCAGTTAAGATTTCAGAAATCTGGATTGGACTTGTGAAATATGTGGTAGGGAAGATACTTGCATGATAGAGTGTGCTGTTTATATTTCCAGGATTTGATTTGTATTTAATTGGGTGTTCATAGTTACGCAATCAAAACATGATAACACATATTATATGCAGATCTAGACACAGTCAGGATATCTTAAAGGTTGAATTCAGTATACTCACCTACTACGATGAATCTTTGTGCATACCTTGATCGTGGGGGTATATCCTGAAGTGGGACACACTCGTATTTCATAAAATAAAATTACCTTAACGTATCATATGGTAATGGTACTTGAAATGTTCATGCATTTTGTTTAAGTGGACAAACATACTGGTTATCGTCTTGAACTGCTTTTCACGAAAAATTAAACAAAGAATAATCTAATTGTGTGAAACAGGTTGATTGTGCTGATATGATCTTCTTACCAGTGATTCTCACAAAAATAGAGTGTTTATTGCTTTTGTATTTACTTGCTTTCAGAAAAATATAAAAATCCAAAAATAGTGTCTTTTTCTGTTTAAAATTCTTAACGTACGGAAAACTGTTATTCTTGGAGGAATTGTTACTGATAGGGGGAGACGGTGTTAGTAAGTGAGTTCAAATTTTAACTTTTGCAGGTTCTTGTGTGTTGACCAAAATGTTTTGCGTGTTGATGACTTTGAAAAAGCTTAATCTGTTACACAGTTTACCTAATCTCTTGAAAAATAATCATTTATTTAACTTATGTTGAAAAATTCTTATGGTTTCTCGAGATGTTGGTTTTATAGTGTTCAGATTGAAGTGGTTTGTTGCTGAGAAGTTGCTGTGAAGTATGAAGATGAGAGTTTGATTGGATGCATGGTAGAACCTCCTTTCTATATTGCAGACAAGATTGAAGAGTTTGAAGATTGCTGTGCAAATGCTAAACTGGAGTTTACTCAAGTGCTAACGTGTTGAAGATTTGGTGATTGGATGCATCAGCTTAGGATTTTTTAAGAAAAGCAGTAAACTATTTACAAAAAATTCTTATGAAAAACCAGTTATTCAGGATTCCTCATCCCGTTGAGTTCGACTAAGTGTTCAAAGCGAGCCCTGTCAAATGCTTTAGTATAAAGATCTGCCAGGTTATCCTCTGTGTCGACTCAACACTTTGAACTTCAAATTTAAATCATTTAATATACATATATATCAACGATCTCACATCCCCCGTCCAATGCATGAAGCAGCCACTATCAACATAAGTTGATAATCCTCCTTAGCAGCTCCTGCACACACTAACTTAAGAAATTAGTTAGATTGGGGGACCCAAGCCTTAATGGTCTTGGGTCGTCCAAATTCACCAACAACTGGAACATCCATCCAATATCCATTACTCCTAACTGGAGTCTTGGATCTTAGACCCGTTGATGGAAATGGGTTTTGATTTCCACTAGGTCTTTGGTCCTGAGGGTTCCTATATACATTTGGACAATTTGACCTTTGGAAATTTTGATTTTGAAACCTACTTCTACCATTTTCATACCATGAATTCTTGAAAAATTTTGGATGTTGTTGAACATTTGAGTTACAAAAACTCCTATGTTCATTTCTTCTTTGAAAATTTTGATTACAAGAAGTCTGGTATCGATTTTGATATCCGAAATTTTTATCTTGACTTTGAAATCGATTTGATTTACCATTATAATGACTAAATTGTGGAGAAATACTTCTTGGTCTATCAAATCTTTTCGAAGTTGAAGGTTTAGATTGAAATTCAGGTTTCTTTGTCTGACAACTTGATTTTACATTATTGCTTGACCCAACCTGATTCCCTTCTTTCACCACATCAACTTTTTGCTTACCTTTCTTCAAAGGACAACAACTCGCCACGTGCCCTTTGTTGTGACATTTAAAACAGGATCTTTTCTTGTAATTTTTCTTTTTGTTTGATCCCTTTTTAAATGTGTTGGCCTTTTTGTCTTTAGTATCCTCATCCACTTTATGAGGTGTACTGTTAGACCCAACAGATTCTTTCAAAGAAACTGGACTACTTGGCAAGTCCACAGCTATCGGATCCGCTACATGTGCAGTGGTTACAAAATCAGTTAGCTCATCTTCAGTTGGCAAAAATGAGTAGTCTTCATTTTCAGAAGGTGAAGCTTTAGTAAACCCCACCCCTGTTTTATCATTACTCCTTTTTAAACCTTTTTGAATTTGAGTTCTGACTAACGAAGAATTCCCAAAATTATGTAACTTCCCCTGAAGTTCTACAATTTTGGCTTGTGCATCAGCCAATTCTGTGCACTTTTCTGAAAGCTCGTTAGTCTTTTCTTTCACAGTTTCACGAGCCAAATCAATGACCTGTAACAGTTCATTGACTTTGCTTGTTAAACTGCTAATTTCCTGTTCATTTGATTTGAGTTTTTCTAAACAGTTTGACTCTCTTTTAATCAAAAGAACATTTAACTCTTTTCGGTTTTCCAAATCAGCTAATAGAATGTTGTTTTGCTCCGATAGTCTGTCAACTTCACTCTGTAGTTCAGTGCAATTATGACACGTATGACTTACAGGTTCTGGTGTTACCTTCACCTCTGTTGTAAGTTCATTCACACCATTCATGCACTTTGAAACTTCTGCAGCCTTCTTCTCAGCCTTCTGTTCAAGAGCTTTCTTCTTCTCTTCTTTCACAGCAACTGCTTCTTCATCTAACGCACAATCTCCTACACTCTGTCTTGATGAATTCTGATAGCGTTTTCGTAAAGCTTCCCACAGATCATAAGAAGTCCCATAGTGCTTGATGGTATGTTTAATTTCCTCAGGCAGGGACATCTTTATCACTGCTAAAGCTTTCTTCTCAGCATCAACCATCAGTTTTTCAGATTCATCCATCTTGTCATAAGAAATCACTTTTGTCCTCCCTTCAACACGACGTGTAGGAGCAATGTATCCATCTACAATACAATACCACATTCTGGTATCTTCGCTCTTCACCGCCAATTCAAACTCCTCCTTCCAGACAGCATATTCGTTAACATTTGTAAGCTTTGGCCACTTCTCGACATTGTCCACTTTAATCATCTTTAAACACGTTTTACCGTAACCATACTGATAAAACCGTACAAAAGTTGTCCGAAAACAGTGGTTACCAAATTATACCGTTAGAATCGTCTCGAAAAGACGAATCCAATGATATATAATGTCAAAAACCGAATTCAGGATTTTCCAGAGTCTTTTTTTTTTTGTCCTAAAAATCACACGAGTTCAACGGTCCAAACGGTTCTGTCAGACGAGTTACGGATCAATTTCTATTTGCAAAACACCGAAAAATTTCCGACGCTTGCCAACTGAAATTCCACCCCTTAAATATGCTGATAAATTCGCTGGTTATGATGTTAAATTCGCTGGTTTTGAGCTAAATTCGCTGATCAGTTTAACTTTGCTGGTTATTTCGCTGAAATGGCTAATTTTGCTGGTTTACTTTCACTGGTCAAAATCGCCGCTTAATTTCGCTGAAACCGTGATAATTTCGCTGTGGAAAATTATTACGATTACCAAAGTCGCCTTTGGATTTTAAATTCGCTTATCAGTTAATTTCGCTGGGACAGATCAACGCAATAGTTAAATTCGCTAGAGTATTTCGCTGGTCAGTTAAATTCTCTGGTTTCTCAGCAAATTTAACTATCTTGTTCAACAAGCAGCTAATTTCGCCAATCAGTTAATTTCGCAGATCTGCAAATTTTGGAAGGTTAATCTTTTCGAAATTCTGATTATTCTCCAACACAATTCTGCAAAATCAAACAAGCAAATCAGTCAACTTTTGATGAAAATTTTTATGAAATTTATGAAGAACACGAAGAACAGTCTTCGAATCTTCAAGAAATTCAGCCAAAATTCTTCAAAACTATCAGCCAAAAACAATCCTGCAAACCCTAAAAACCTGCAAAACAGCAATCAAACAACCCAGAATATCAAAACAGCCAAAAAAAAATTTCGAAAATCTGTATCAAACCAAGAAAAATTTCGAAAATTTATAAACCCTAATTTTCAGGTTTATCAAAAATTTCGAAATCACTCCCTGTTTCTGCAGCAAACAATTCTGAACCGAGCAACCAAGAGCCTAATGCTCTGATACCAATTGTAGGTCCCCTTGATGTGTATGGATCGTCACAGAATTTGTTTATCTAACCTAGAGTGCGGAATCCTCCAGATCAGATTATAGCAGAAATCGTGTAGATGAACAGAAACAGCAATTCAATCAAACCGGGTTTTTATTGATTATCTATCAATACTGATTACAATCAATCAAAACCCTAACCAACACTCAAATTCGTCCAAGACCTAGTCTCTCACGAAAATACTCTCTTAAACTCTGTTTTGGCTGATTAACTTTAACCCTAATGTCTAACCTTGTTTATATAACACAAGGTTCACAACTGGGCTAGGTTAAAGACTCTTGGGCTGCGAATTGGACAGGCCCAATTCGCCCCCCATCACCCAATCCTTTGGGTTTAGTTAGCCCAAACATTTACAACTAACTATTACAAAGCTAAACCCGCTAACTGTTTATCGTTTAACTAATTACAAGATATCCAAAGACCAAATCTAAGCTGTTGTCACAAACATGCACCAACAAAAAAGTGTGCTTTTGTCTTCCTTTTGTATTTTCAGGATTAAATGAGCTCAAAATAACAAAAGAAGCAAAAAGACAGCCAAATCAAACATAAATACAAGAAAAGGAACAAAATGATATGCCCGACCCCCCGACAGCATCTTCCCAAGCAAAACAAAGAAGACAGAAGACTGAACACGCCCCGTGCTCAGCAAGCACGAGGCCGTGCCCAAGAAGCAGCAGAAAAGACAAACCCATAAAAGCTTCTACTGCCCACCACGGGGCCGTGCCCAGTGGACACGGGGGCGTGGTCAACTTCCTGCCGGCACATTTATTGTAATTGCGAATTACAATTAATGAAGAGAGATAGTGTCAAATGGACACGGGGCCGTGCCCAGCGGGCACGGGGCCGTGCCCGAGCTTCTGTTCAGCCTATAAATAGGAGTGTTTGGAGCTCTTGCAACTCATCCCTTGGCACACCACCTCTCTCACACTTCACCCACCACCCACCACCATCACAACACCATCATCCACCACCATCATCCATTGTCCATCATAGAGTGTGTGAGTCGTCTCGGGACCCAAGATTGATCGTAAGAGTTCTTGAAAATCAAAGGCCATGTTTGCCTAAGTCTCTTACATCACTTGGTGAAGACAAGTGTTTAGTGTAATACTTTTTATTTTTAATCTTTTGCACTTTTTAATTGGTTTTGTATTAATGACTTTAATTACTAGTTTCTTATGTTGAAGGTGATTCTTCCTTATCGTTTGTCCGTGGTGTCTTGGCATTATTTTACTTTCTATATAAAATAAAAGATTTTTACCATTCATATCTCCACGGTCTATATGGAGGTATGTTGGCTACCTGGTCGGGGGTTAAGGGAACGGTTTGGTAAGAGTCTTGCCATTGTTCAGTGTATAGATCCTGCAACGGACCTGGGTCAAATTTAGAAGGACCTCCTTCAATACCCAAAGGTAATGGATGGCGGGGGTCCAAACTCTTTGATCCCCTCATAAGTTAAACTACTATTAAAACTTTAACCCTGCTACTTAGGACTGTATCCCTGCTGACTCAGACTACTTAGTCGAGGGTAACGTCGCCTTCAAAAGAGGGGCCTATCACATTATGCATTAATAACTTAATTAATTATCTTTCAATAATCCGACCCTTTAGGATTGTATCCTTGCTGACTCAAACTACTGGGTTGAGGGTAGACAAGTGATTTAAAATATATTTTCAAGTGAGACTTAAAATATATTTTGACAAAGTATTATTTTGGGAAATTGTATGAAGTAAAATATAATATTTTTGGGGAAAAATATGTATATTTTGGAATCAGAACATTTTAGACAAGTGATTTAAAATATATTTTCAAGTGAGACATAAAATATATTTTTCGGAATTATAACATATACGTATATTTTGGTAAAATATTATTTGGAAACTGTAGGAACAGAAATATGTTATTTTTGGGAATATATTAACATATTTTTATTTGGAACAATAACATCGAAATACGACGCCACTACTTGGCAGGATATACAGGTACATATATTATTTTAAGAATACGAGTATACAAGTATAAATTACCCCCATCCTTGGGAAGGAAATGCGCATATACAATACTTGAAGGGGTAAGGTCCCAAAAACCTCATAAAAAGGATATGAGACCATACCACCAACTGGCCTTTCAACCCTTCAACCTTGCGCGGCCGCGCATTGGTCTTACAAAAGGAAGAAAGAGATCAACAAGCAATAGTCGCGCGCCTAAAGGAAAGCATAAAATCCTTGCGCCGCCTTCCATTGGCAAGGGATTAAAAACCCTAGGAACAACGCTTCCACCCAAATATCCAAACTTGGATATCATTTTACCCAAACTTGGGATTTATTCAAACTGTGTACACACAGTAAGATGCCACACTAGATTACAGCAGTAATCTTCTAGAAAGAATATGATCGTGCACCACCCAGACGGTTATAACCGTTTGGACACGTGTCATTACCACAAACATTCCTGAAATCACAACGATAGCATGTAATTGAAGAATGATCTCCACTTGAATCACCTTCCACGTGGTAATTCCCCAACCGTTGATCAAGTCATGATCCGTGTGCATTCACATCAGGATCAAAGCAACTTAACGAAGATTAAAAGGACTTAACGGAAGGAAATATAACCGCTATGGCGTTAGCATCTTCCGTTATCTTTTCAACAACAGATTTTCCCTCCCAAACTCCCGGTTATAAATATGAGAACTCTTCAGGTATAAACCCAGATCACATTCACTACTAAAATACTTTATCTTCTCCATTACAAATACTTATTCTCACACCGGAGTCGGGTCAAGGAGAGAACCCTCTTCTCCCCTTGACGAGGCTAACGGTGCTCTGTTTTGCAGAATCACCGGAGAAGGAACTCGGCTGCAACTGAATCAATTGAGAGAGAACTAACCTTTTATGCGGATTCAAACCCCCTAGATATCTCGGTTCCGACCATTTATCTAGTGTTTCTTCATTGGCGCCCACCGTTTTCTCAGTTTTTCTAGTTTCTATCTCGTTCCGATTCAGTTCATCTCATTTTTCTGTTTTTGCACATGGCAGAAAATTCATCTACTCACCGACAGCCTGTTCCTCGACCAAACGTTGGAAACAATTTCCAAATAGCAGGATCCCCAAAACATGGGGTTAGCAGATGCCAAACTGCTTTAAACGTAATCACCAGATCTGACTCCCCAAACATCAGATCTGGAGAAAGAATCAACACTACAGAATTGGACCTAGTAGCCCCACCTTGGGGAAACGTCCAATCCAGCCAGTACAAAGATAGCAGTCATCAGAAACAAACACACATGGTTCAAGGAGGACCGTCACGAAGATCAAATAAGCGAAGCTATGATCAACACTGGAGAGAACAGCAAGTCGTGTTCCCTGTTGTTCCTGGGGGCCCTCAGGAAGAACGACCAGTGATTATCACTGGTATTTTTGGTCATTACCGAACGGACTATATGTTCATAGATCCAGGTAGCTCGATGGACATCATATATGAACAGTGCTTTAAGCAGCTTGATCCGGAAGATAAAGCACGTTTAGAACCGGTCGATTTTCCCCTTATCGGATTCTGTAATGAAGCTGTTTTCCCGTTAGGGCAAATCGTTTTCCCGGTGACCTTATCAGATGGCAAACACTCACGAACAGTTACAGTAAATTTCATGGTCATACCAGCAACATCACGACATGACATTTTACTCGGGAGAAGGTCACAAAGAGAATTCAGCATGATCACTTCCATTCCACACGCAGCTTGTGGATTTCCGACAGAAACTGGAGTTGCAATTCTCTA
The DNA here is from genome assembly GCF_002127325.2 of Helianthus annuus. Lineage (NCBI taxonomy): Eukaryota > Viridiplantae > Streptophyta > Magnoliopsida > Asterales > Asteraceae > Helianthus > Helianthus annuus. Next base: position 14,800,415 of record NC_035437.2, on the reverse strand, counting down.
TTCAAGCAAAGAAGTCATGTCCGTAGATGATGAACCACCAGCAAAGGCAGTCAAAGCTTCAGCACCAAACGAACCAGAGAAATGGGTTCTGAATGGCGAATACCCAGAGCAAACCATTCTGCTAGGACAAGCCATGTCACCAACAATACGAATACAGCTGGAAAGGTTGTTGTCTAACAACAAAGATATATTTTCCTGGTGCCCAGCAGACATGACTGGAGTTCCACGCGACATCGCGCAACATTGTTTAAACATCAAACCATCAGTCGATCCGGTTGTTCAGGGGAGGCGCAGTTTCAGCGAAGAAAAAGCAAAAGCGATGGACGAGCAAGTAACAGAGTTACTCAACGCGGGAATCTTGCGCAAAGTGAAATACCATACATGGGTTGCCAATCCAGTCATGGTACAAAAACATAACGGCGGGTGGAGAATGTGTGTCGACTTCAAAGATCTCAACAAAGCATGCCCCAGAGACTGCTACGCGCTCCCAGAGATAGACAAGAAAGTCGATTCTTTAGCATCATTCAGATGGAAATGCTTTCTCGACTGTTATAAGGGTTATCACCAGGTCCAGATGAAAGAAGAGGACGAAGAAAAAACCGCATTCCGCACAGATAAAGGCATCTACTGCTACACAAAAATGCCGTTTGGTTTGCGCAACGCAGGCGCAACGTATCAACGCCTAATGGACACAATCTTTAGCGAGGATATTGGCAAAACTGTCGAAGTATACATGGATGACCTCGTCATCATGAGCCATGAGGAGGAGACGATGCTCAACAATATCCAGCGCACATTCGATTCCTTACGAAGCGTAAACTTAAAGTTGAACCCGACAAAATGCTCCTTCGGCATGGAAGAAGGAAAGTTTTTGGGTTTCATAGTTACAAAAGACGGTTTTAAGGTTAATCCAGAAAAGGTGCAGACCATTTAGCTAATGCCATCACCGGCAACAGTCATGGAAATGCAAAGACTCGTTGGGCGGTTAGCAGCTCTAAATAGATTTTTGGCCAATCATGCGGCAAAATCTTATCCATTTATCAGTACGCTGCGAAACTGCGGAAAGAAAACTCCTTTTCAATGGACACCTGAAGTAGAAGCAGCATTCAAGCAAATGAAAGAATATTTAATCCAGTTACCAACGCTGACTGTGCCAAAAGAAAAGGAACCATTAATCTTATATCTGTCAGCCGCGGAGGTAGCAGTAGGCACAGTATTAATGGTAGAGCGGGAAAATATCCAGACTCCAATCTACTACATCAGCAAAATGCTCACCGGCCCTGAAACTCGTTACTCAATGATAGAAAAACTGGTTCTAGCGCTAGTACACGCATCCAGACGTTTGCGCAGGTATTTTTCAGGCCATGTCATCACAGTACTAACAAATTATCATTTGGGCCAAATCTTGTCAAAACCCGACATAGCGGGGAGATTAGCTAAATGGGCCATCGAGCTAGGAGGCTACAACATTTTTTACAAACCAAGACCAGCAATCAAAGGGCAAGTTCTAGCAGACTTCGCCACTGAAGTTCCTATTGATAAAGTACAAGAATGTGAGGCAATCCAGAACCCGACACCTGTTTTTGACGACAGAGTCTGGACCTTACACACCGATGGTGCTTCCAATGACGACGGAGCAGGAGCAGGTCTCCGATTAGTCAGCCCGGATAATCACGAACTCACATATGCTATCCGCTTAGATTTCCAAAGTACCAACAATGAAGCAGAATACGAAGCATTTTTAGCAGGTCTTCGTCTAGCACTCAAGATGGGGGCAAAAAACCTCGAAGCGAACGTCAACTCAAAACTAGTAGCTGAACAAGTTAACGGTCGTTATGACACGAAGGGCGAGGCTATGGCGTTGTACCTTGAACAAGAACGGATGTTAATCAATCAATTTCAGACATTCAAAGTCAATCACATAAACAGAAGTGAGAACAAACATGCTGACGCGCTAAGCAAGTTAGCTGCTACCAGCTTTAAACACCTAGCAAAGGAAGTGCGCATAGAGGTACTATCCAACCCTTCCATTCACCTAAAGCAAGTAAGCGTCATAGAGATGGGAAATCCGTCTTGGATGTCTCCAATTATTTTGTACCTTCAACACGGAAAACTTCCGGAAGGAAAGGCAGAAGCCCGAAAAATACAACACAAAGCAATAAACTACGAGATGGCAGATGGCGTCCTTTATCGGGAATCATTCATGGGTCCATTACTACGTTGTGTTGATAAAACAGACGCTCAGTATCTGGTCAGAGAAATCCACGAGGGATTATGCGGGATACACGCAGGACCGCGCATGGTCGTGGCAAAAATAATGAACGCCGGATACTACTGGCCAGGAATGCACATGGACGCAGTTGATCTATTACGAAGGTGTGAGGCATGTCAACGCCATGCACCAAAGACACTTCGACCCAAAAATCCGCTAATTCCCGTTACTTCCGCTGGCCATTCCAACAGTGGGGCATTGATCTTGTTGGCCCATTTCCTGATGCGCCGGGTGCAGTAAAATTCATCATCGTTGCGGTGGATTACTTCACAAAATGGGTGGAAGCTAAAGCTTTGGCCTCAACAACAACAATGGTAATCCGCAAATTTATATGGGAACATATCATTTGCAGATTTGGGTTACCATTGCGCATTATTTCTAACAATGGTACAAACTTTGCCGCGGAAGACCTTCAAAAATGGTTCAAAGAAATGAACATTGAGCACAGCTTCGCCTCCGTCGCGCATCCTCAAGCGAATGGCCAGGTAGAAAGCATAAACAAACAAATCGTTGACGGTATAAAAGCACGACTTGGGACAGCGCGCAGAGGGTGGGTTGACGAGCTTCCCAGCATTCTCTGGGCGCATAGAACAATGCCAAAGACTAGCACCGGAGAAACCCCGTTCAGTCTAGTCTATGGGTCAGAGGCCGTCATTCCAGCTGAAATAGGCCTACCTTCACCGCGCATGTTGGCTATGGAGAAACAGGACAATGAACAAGAACGGAGGCTGGATTTGGAGCTTCTGGAAGAAAGGCGCGAGAACGCGGCCATAGCAGAAGCAAGGTACAAATCCAAGCTAGAGAAATATTACAACGCGCGTGTGCGTATTTGCACTTTTGTCCCCGGAGATTTTGTCTTACGCGACAACGAGGCTTCAAACGCCGAAAAACCCGGAAAATTAGCGCCAAGGTGGGAAGGACCGTACGTCATTAACGAAGTCTTAGGCAAGGGGGCATATACCCTAAAAAGGGTCGATGGGACTCTAGTTCCCCGCACCTGGAACGCGCAACAGTTGCGCAGGTGTTGCATGTGAACCAAGCCTACAAAGCGAAAAGAACATACAGGCAATGTATTTCCTTATCTTATCTTGTATCGCGAGCCTTGCGCTCTTATCAATACAAATATCACTTTTGCTTACATCACTGTTTATTACAAATTGCATGAAATTTCTTTGGTTCGCGCGAAAACGATATGGTCAAACATTGTACACCTCATGAACAGTCTCAAAACAGACAAGCTGTTGACAAACGTTCACACATGAGCACAATACCATTCCTCATTCGCCTTACCTATTCAAAAGTAATTATACACATGCAACATATTGTAATACACATATATACGAATCATAGCAATGATCTTCAAAAAAGTATATCATAATATACAAAAAAAAAGTGTAACATGAACACTTAACAAGATCATAACAATGATCTTCAAAAATCCTGTCCAGTACCCAAAGCTTACAACAAAAAAGCATTAACAAAGGACAGAGGCAGGCCCTAGGCTTGAATATCTAATCAGCACCAGAACCATCAAGGGACACCTGCCTACTCCGACGAATCCTCCGACGTCGGTACACCAACCGACATCCCCCTCTCTGAAGCATCGGAAACCGGGTCGTCAACTCATCAACATCCAATACAAAATCAGCACCAGCAGTGACGTTAGTGTGATGAGGGAAGCAGGCTCGATCAGTTTCTTCACCGGTGCAATGATAAGAGGTGGTGAACGAGAAAGAAGAACGAGACCTTCGGCAGCATCGTACACTCTGAGAGTATCCAGCAGAAGACGAGTATGGTAAGAGCGTTTCATCTTCTTTGACAAAATCAACTAAGAAGATCAAGTGTCTCAAAAACACATATATATAAAGAAAACTCAAGCTTCGAGAAAGGAGAAATCCATCATTAACTGTCAGAATTGTGTCACATCCAAACGGCGCTACAGGAACCTGGGTCACTTCTTCATTAATGAAGCCTGACAAAGCGCCATTACAAATCTCAAGACCAATGAGAAAAATACCCACTCCTACTGACAGGTGACGTCATTACATGACAAAGCATGATTACAAGTCACATTTAAAAAAAAATCATTACAAAATTCAATCTTCTCACAGAAGATTTCTCATTTTTTTCACGCCCAAAAAGACATTTCTCTCTCCTAAGTCCAGTGCTCCACTTATTCGCATAAGTACAACACTAGACTGGGGGGGACTTGAAGGGGTAAGGTCCCAAAAACCTCATAAAAAGGATATGAGACCATACCACCAACTGGCCTTTCAACCCTTCAACCTTGCGCGGCCGCGCATTGGTCTTACAAAAGGAAGAAAGAGATCAACAAGCAATAGTCGCGCGCCTAAAGGAAAGCATAAAATCCTTGCGCCGCCTTCCATTGGCAAGGGGTTAAAAACCCTAGGAACAACGCTTCCACCCAAATATCCAAACTTGGATATCATTTTACCCAAACTTGGGATTTATTCAAACTGTGTACACACAGTAAGATGCCACACTAGATTACAGCAGTAATCTTCTAGAAAGAATATGATCGTGCACCACCCAGACGGTTATAACCGTCTGGACACGTGTCATTACCACAAACATTCCTGAAATCACAACGATAGCATGTAATTGAAGAATGATCTCCACTTGAATCACCTTCCACGTGGCAATTCCCCAACCGTTGATCAAGTCATGATCCGTGTGCATTCACATCAGGATCAAAGCAACTTAACGAAGATTAAAAGGACTTAACGGAAGGAAATATAACCACTACGGCGTTAGCATCTTCCGTTATCTTTTCAACAACAGATTTTCCCTCCCAAACTCCTGGTTATAAATAGGAGAACTCTTCAGGTATAAACCCAGATCACATTCACTACTAAAATACTTTATCTTCTCCATTACAAATACTTATTCTCACACCGGAGTCGGGTCAAGGAGAGAACCCTCTTCTCCCCTTGACGAGGCTAACGGTGCTATGTTTTGTAGAATCACCGGAGAAGGAACTCGGCTGCAACTGAATCAATTGAGAGAGAACTAACCTTTTATGCGGATTCAAACCCCCTAGATATCTCGGTTCCGACCATTTATCTAGTGTTTCTTCAATACTTGAGAAGTATAACTCTAAAATAGTTGTCTAACTATTATTCCAGAACTAAATACAATTATTATAACTTGGAATAATATCAGAATTGTAACTCAAAATCATACATACTAAGACAAGGCACTACCCGTTCGTCTAATAGACATTAGACCATTGTAGGTAGTCGTGTTTGCCGCGGAGAATTGGGTTACGAGTACGAAGACGCAATACTGTGAGTTCATGTCCCCCTTTTCTCTTAACTATTTTCAGTTTTTATACTCCGGGGGTGAAATACATGTTACAATGTTTACGGATACTTTTATACATGGTATGGTTAGCATAAGGAGGGTTACTACTTAGATCATGTGAGTGGGTAGGCTGAAACTAGAGGCCATTAATCCTCATTGTAGGACCGAGGGTCATTAGCGGTAGATCTATCTGGGTGTAGCGAGCCCAATCCCTAAGTCCGCTGAATAAATCATGTGGTGACTTTGAGCCCGACGCAAAAATCTGCTTGGTTTGAGTCTTCCTACAACACTTCACACATATCATTGGCTTTGCAACCCAATGGTAATCTCTTTTTCCTTAATTGCTACATACCAGGGATTTTCTTACATATAGACATTTTTACAAAGGTTTATACCTACTCACTTACACATGAACTCGCTCAACTTTATGTTGACTTTTCAAACTACATGTATTTCAGGGAACTAATGGATCTGGCATGGTATGCACATATTTTCAAGCTGCGTTTGAATAATGAAGTCATCCAGGGTTTAGAAGGTGTAACCTCTTCCTGGACGGGTTATCTCTAAACCTAGTATTGTTTAAAGTCTTTTGCTAAGTCTTTATGAACTCAATTAAACCAAGTCAAGGTTTGTAACTTATTTTGTGATTGTTGTTTCAAGACGAGTATAAAATGGTAGTTTTCTAAACTTTATTAATGGACGAATATCTCATGTTTTATTCATATAGCATTGTTATGATTGTTGCTACGGTATTAAGAAGTCACACCAAATAACCCACTCTTCCGCAAAGCCAGGGTGTGACAGCTTGGTATCAGAGCCTCGATCATAGCGAACTAGGATTCTTTCTCGAGTCTAGAGTATGATCATCAGGGCTCTCATGAAAACGTTTTCAAACACTTTTACATTGCATACACTATACGTCCAGATCCAGGGAACAAACCTTTTTACAAACAAAAAGGCACAAATACACATTTCCAAATTTAAATTTATAGTTCAGTCGGGGAGTAGTCTGAGAGACTGGGAAGAGTAGTCTGAGAGACTAGAAAGTTCAGTCGGAGAGGCTGGGAGGTTAGTCTAGTGGGACAAGAAAGTTCAGTCTGAGAGGCTGGGAGGTTAGTTTAGTGGGGCTAGAAAGTTCAGTCTGAGAGTCTGGGAGGTTAGTCTAGTGGGACTAGAAAGTTCAGTCTGAGAGGCTGGGAGGATAGTCTGATAGACTAGGAGGATCAGTATGACAGGCTGGGAGGATAGTCTAAGAGACTAGAAGGTTCAGTCTGAGAGGCTGGGAGGATAGTCTGGGGAAGACTAGGATGATTACTTGCTTGCATTAATTGAGACTTACATGCTTATTTGATTTAAGGTCGATGTACGTGCATATGTGGTAGTTGTTCGCATACACTAATAGTTAGTAATTACTATGAATATACATGCTACGCACTGGCACACATGTCACTCTAATTAGAGAACGAGTTATCAGACATTGATAACCCTACGACCACCGCCACAGATAATGAGACTACATCTGCGCCAGAGACAATTACGTCAGATACTGAGAGTGATCCTGATATGCTAATGACGAGTACGACTTCTAACAGTCCGTGCTACCAGACTTTGGTGATACTTCATCTCTGCTGATGGTTTCTCTAACAAGAATATTTCTGTCACTCTTGTTTCAATCCATGACCACTCCATCACTGGTCATCCCGATGATGGACACACCATGACTCCAATCCTCGATGATGCGCCTCCTGCGGACATTTCTACTGAAGGTTGGCTACTCGACAAACAATATATGACTACGTTGGCATGCTTATCGATGGTCCTCCTGCCGACGCCCATAACGATAGAAAATTAGACGAGAACACTGTTACTAACTTCACTTCTTAAGACCCCTGTTAACAAGCTATCCTCTGATTCTAGCATGCATTCAGACTCCTTTGAGTCTGTGATACCTGCAACCTTACAAACAGCTGGATTACAGCATTCTACTACTGACACAAGACGACGATGACATGGCTGCTACACTATCACCTGCTCGAGGCACCACACCGCTACACGACCCAGGGCCTGCTGCTGAGCTAGCTTCTGCACCTTTTGAGTCAGCCTGATGTTGCAACTGCTGGTCCTACACCCTTGCTTGATTGTGACCCTGTTACTCTTGGTTTACTAGACATTGCACCTCTACTATCTAACCCAGTACCAGCACCTGACAATTTCCTTATTGGTTGAAACGTTTGTTTTTGCACCTATAACCGCTGATGTTGCTCCTTTCCCTTATGAAGACCGACTTCCATTGCGCCATCGTGCCTATCACTTTCTTTCAGGACATACCCGCACCCCGGAAAGGTACTACAGGTCAGCACCCGCATAACGATTCATCTACTACAACAGCATATTCCCAACTGCACGGGTCGCACCATTTGCTACATTCATCTCTACAACGTCGGACGAGCCACTTTGAAGGATCTTATAACACGCTATACTGATTTTAGACCCTTGCCATCCCTCTCATTATGGAGGCTGTACACAGGATGAGTGCTCCTGTAACATCAGCTACAGTTTAAGGATACAAGTCGCAGAGTTTTGGAGCTTGAGCTGACACCACGTTTTCCACGCTGTCTATAGTATGTATACTTTGATCCCCCGCATTCATCAAGATTCCTTTTGCGCTCTCTTTCGCTCTGCTACTTTGCTGAGATTCCTTTTGTGCTCTTGACCTTTCCTGTTTCACCGTTCCCAGGATTCTGATGTTCATTTCTTTACTATCGAGCGGCAGAGCAAATAATTACTTCAACGTATATACAAGCTCGAGGAGGGACTCACGCATGTTAACAATTTACTTTTCTTTCCTCCTCCACCTCGGCCACCGGTATAGTTGATTTCTGGATTATGCGGATTGCATTACGCTTGGGTAAAGACACTAATGACAAGCCGGGATTGTGGAGACTTTTGAGGACCACTTCTGACTACATAATTTTGATGCACTAATATACTTGTTGGACAGGGGTAGGGTGACCTTGTGTCCCTTCTGATGTGATGCATTTTGTAAGACACAGTGATTGTGGCCGGAGGATAATGAAAGCCCAATCATCTTTAAACACGCGACAATACTTATGACTAATGACCAACGAAAAACTCCGTCGCTATGTCTCCACTAAGCACGCTGTTGATCTACATATTTGTGCTATAGCTATAATGCTACATGCTTACTTGCTACATTCCTATTTACAAGTTGTGCAATACATGTGATAATATGTGATTGAATGTTATAACAACTGCGTATATGCATATGTGTAATTCACCTCTAAGGTCTTATTCGTTGAATAGAGACTTGTGTGCTCGCGTCCTTCACAAGACCTGACCTAACCGACTTTCTTCTTGGAAGATGTCGACTCAAGGGATCACCGATATCAACCGCCCTCTACCTACAATAGAGGCGGAAATGTAAGAGCGCCTCTTACAGGCCATCGCACGGTACGAGGCCCGTCGCTCCGATTGCAGCGGAGGTACCTCAGGAAATAACCCCCCCCCCAACGGTAATGTCTAGTCCTTTAAGACACATTACAAAACGTTTGGACATTTCCACAAATGCCTTGGTAAGGCCTTACGCGAATAAATGTCTAGTCCTTTAAGACACATTACAAAACGTTTGGACATTTCCACAAATGCCTTGGTAAGGCCTTACGCGAATAATGTTGCTTACATCGCAGGCTGCACCTACAAGCAGTTCCTGGACCACAAACCTCGAGAGTTCGACGGCACTGGGGGTGCCTTAGCCTTCATGCGCTGGGTTGAAAAGACGGATTCTGTTTTACGATTGAGCAAATGTGACCACGAACATCAAGTCACGTATATAGCTGGACTATTGGTGGATGAGGCTCTGTCATGGTGGAACCATCAAGTTCGGACAATGGGCGAGACCGCTGCGTATGCTATGACGTGGGACGAACTGAAAGATCCGATGCGTAAGAGATATTGCTCGAGGGCAGAAGTCCAGAAGTTGGAAACAGAACTGTGGAACTTGAAAATGGAAGGACCAAAGATAGCGGAGTATGTGCAGAGATTTAACGAATTGTCACAAGTTGCTTTACTCCTGGGGGGACCAGAGTTTAAGAGAATTGAACAGTTCATAAGGGGATTGGCACCTCAGATTCTAAGCCTGGTAACAACATCTAAACCTTCAACGATCACCGAGGCTATCAACGTAAGCATGGCACTCACGGAAGAAGCAGTTAGACGAGGAGAATTTTCCACTGCGGAGGAGAAAAAGGAGACTGCTATAGAGGCATCTGGGGATAACAAGAGGAAGCTTGCAAATTTCAAGATGGTTACTCGGGAGAGTAGCAAGAAGAAGGCCAAAAAGGGAAAAGACTACATGGGTATCCTACCTAAGTGCGACAATTGTTTACGTTATCATGTCGGTCGATGTAGAAAATGTGTTAACTGCGGAAAGAGGGGGCATCCTAAAGAAACTTGTTGGCAAGATACCGAACGTCGTAATAGGGGCCAAGACGGTAGTGAGAATCATGAAGGGGACAACGACAATAACAATTGTCGAGGCAGAATGAGTGATAAACAGAAACGTGCTCGAGGTTGTTTTAACTATGGAAGCAAAAAGCATTTCAGAAAATATTGCCCTAAAAACAATCAGGCACAAGGATGAAAGCTCCCCACCAGAGCTAGGGAGACATGCCAGGGATTCAAGCATGGATATCGGTACGTCCCGAATTACTCAATGTTATGCATCTGTATTGCCAAATACTATTGCAAATTTTACGATTCGCACCTCTAAAGTTCGAGAGTATAATTGGTTTAAGTAGCGAGAAGTAGATATTCAAGTACCCATTAGAACTAGCTTAGGGGAAGCTAGTGGAAGCCAACGCAGTAACTGGAATCGGCAAGATAGAACCCGAAGAGCGTAAGTTTACGCTAGATCTATTGCCTGTTGAGTTGGGAAGCTTCAACGTGGTAATTGGATGTATTAGTTGGCAAGCGGTCGAGCGGAGGTTGATATCCGCACCTCGATGACGAATGAAGGAACGATTGTGACTCACGAAGCAGGATACGCTCATGTTGGGGACAAGGAAGCCGAAGAACTAAACCTTAAAGATACCCACATGATCGGAGAATATCCCGAAGTCTTCCTCGAAGACTAGCCAGAATTATCTCCTCAACGACAAGTCGAATTTTTGCATCGATTTGATTCTAGGCGTTGCGCCTGTAGTCAATGCACCCCGAGCGAATTTCACCTTCGGAAACGCAAGGATTGACAGTGTAGTTTTAGCAGTGGATAGAGAAGGAAGATAACAGACCAAGATGTCCCTTTTGGGTAACCCCATTTCTGCTCGTCAAAAAGAAGGATGATGATTCTCAAATAAACATCAACTACCAGGAGCCGAACGAGCTAACGCACGAGAGTCGGTGACTCTTGCTAAGGGTTAACGAACCTCTTACATAACTGACTATGAGGACCCAACTACTACTACACGACTGATCGACGATCGAGCGTCGTTAGCGGTGAAATTCAGATAGAAAGTATACCAGGGCGAAATTGTGGGACAATGACTTGTTTTTAGACATAGACAAAATGGTGCGTCCTACACAATGTACAAACCGGAATCCATGGGATACGAAATCTGGAGAATCTAGAAAACTTATATCTAGGACCTTTGGGAACCCAGGACCAAACTCGTAAGGGTTTTACTTAGGAACCATATCTGTCAACTCAATCAAACATCATTAACTTGACAAACTTGTCATTGCAGTTAACAAAACCGAAAGTACTTAAATTTTCTTCCGTTGAAGTCTTCACTTTTACTTCTAACGAGTAGATATTTGCATTTCTACTCCCCTCAAAGTAGTTGCATCACATTGATTTCCTTCGTAGAGAGCGAACACACGTTTGCTTCGTATACTTGGTCACTTCTCCCTTTTGGTAGAAACACAGCGCTTCATCACTTGAAAACTTACATATATATAACCCATGCCCCTTTTGCTACGCATGCGGTTTCATTTCGAATAAAAGCTTCATTAAAGTTCAAATATTACGTTGCTGAATCTAATTACTGGTTTGTGATTCGAGTAACCTACGTTATTGAAATTAATGGCTCTTTTGCTATCAAGTCAACACACTCTCTTGAAACTTCTTTTATTACAAAATACATTCATGGTTTTGTTATCATGTCGATATTTCCTTTGTTGATACATATGTTTATTGCCGGGCTACACTGAGATTAAGTTCGATTGCTTGAACTTATCCACTTCGCATGTCCAGTTTCAGACATCATATGATGTAGTGAGAGCATCATATTCGAATATTTTCTCAAAGATCTTTTCATTTCGAGTCATAGTAGGTTCGGTTGGTCTATGACTCCACTAAATCGTTGATTGATTTCAACACCTTGCGGTGATACTTTCCCAAAATTGAAGCTTGCGCTAAATTGGTTACGCACCTCATACCCGGATTTAATTGTTTATTGACTCGCTTTAAATCCGTTTTGTTTATCACGATTAAATCGGTCTCAACACAGTTGTGTGTTAAAACAATGGTACATAGACTTATTTCATACCGCAATGTACCTCCTAACGATTCTTTCATAATCAATCGAATGTCTTGCGATACTTATTACTTTTCATCTTAGATCGAAAACAATGGTACTTTGATGTTCCATATTTAATTGGAAGCTCTATGACATCGCGTAAATCAAATCTTCAGATTGTTTCGGTACACTTTCATCTGGTCTCAAACACGGTGAACTTGTTCAGTCACCGCTAATATGGAATTATGTCATTGCGACACCTTGTGATGTCATTACAAACTTGTAGCTTGTGCTAATCAGGGTCAACCGTTTCACACAGGACTACATATACTTTTGCTTGACTCATCATTCAGACATTTCTGATGCAACTACTAATTAAGGCAAGGATACACCAGATTCGCTTGTTCTTCACTCGGCGTATTCTCGCAATTCAAAATTTTCAACACACTAAACTTACCGTTCATCTACTCGGGAGTTGACAGGTCATTTTACTATTTCATTTGAGTTGTTGGTTTTGAATTCATATAGTGGATGCTATGGTTTGTGAAAACTCGTTTACATATTGCGATCGACAGTTTGAGGATCTTATTAGTCAAAACTCCTCTTTTGTGGACCCCCCTACTAGCTGGTTTGCACTAGACTATACGTTAAGTACGTCTTGTACCTTGACAACTAATGCTAAAAGCACATACCTTTTAACCATAGGGTTCAAGTTATTACATGTTCTTGAACTCACCTCATGTGGGTAAGGATTGATTCGGTTTGAAGGTTATCTACCTTGATATTATTCGTATATATACATGTGTGACGTAACCATAAGGAGTTAAGGTAGTACAAATTTCGAGGACGAAATTTTCTTAACGGGGGGAGAATGTGACAACCCTCACCAAAACAGGTATCCGTACAAGTTAATTAATATTTAATTAATGCTTAATTACTGTGCTTGCTTGCCATTATGATTAAACTACTTCTTGATTTCTGTTACATACCTACACATGCATCATACATTATTACTGTCACTCCATTTATTACACACAAAACTATAGTGACAAACTTGATGCACCAAAGCACAGTTAGCACAGTGAACGGATAACCCAGTAAACATGCTGACATTACCAGCACTAGACAGACATTGTCTCTGAGGCCAGTATGAGCCGGGAATAGATTACTACACTAGTAGGGAGGTGAGGATTGTAAAACTGCGTCACTAGGTGATAGTTATAGTGACCGGATGTGCCTAAAACATGCTTTAATTACAAAATTCTGCACTTTATTACAAAATTCAGCATTTAATTTAACTAGTAAAGTGCAAAAACATGGGAAAATAATAATAGACACTTTCCAAAGTGACGGGAATTGATTGTGTTACTAAAAACACTATAAAAGGCACCTTAAAGCTTTATTTGACACTTTAACGGATCAATATCCAACCGAACAACCGGACTTTACCCGGAACATAAAAATATTGTCAATGACATTGTTTACACTTTTCTGAGCTAGTTAGGGTCCCCGAACACCCTAACACCGTTATATTACATAACACACCAATAACCTATTTAAATCTCTAACTAAACATAACTAATCCTTAACCATACATTTGAAATCCAACTATAACCCCCCCCCCCCTCAATCGATCGGTTCCCCATGTGGGGACACACTCCTTACATCTTGATTATTTTATTTGAACTTGTCTAGTATCAAGATTACACATTACCTAAGGGTTATTAGTAAATGATGGTCCATAAATAAGCCTAAGGGATAAGAATTCTCATACATTTCCACACTTCACAAATTTGCTCTCTCCCTCCCTCTTGCCTTGAGTTCGGCCGAAACCAACACCCACCATCTCACCATCATCAAGTTTGGTTCTTGCTATTTCACATACACACCAAGGTGCTAGAGATCATACAAGGAGACCAGTGCTTTTGGAATCTCAAGAACCTCTCTACATTGCTTTTATCCACCTTGTTTATGCTTTGATTCTTCCCTAGCCACGAGCTAGTAGTAAGTGCTTCCCAACATCTTCTTGTTCTTGTTTAAAGTGGTTAATAAGAGATTTAACGGTTAAAATCCAAGAACACACAAGATCAAAACATAAAGTCTTGAAAGAATGATAAATAAGTTGGTTAATGAGTAACTAGTGGTGTAAATCTTATGAAACTTGTTTAGTTGTGATTATTTTATGTTGTTTGATGCTAGTAGTGGGATAGATCATCATCTAACCATGCTAGATCATGTTCATGGAACATGAACTAGTAGTTTGTTAAGTGTGAAAGTTACAAGATGATGAACTCTTCCACTAACAAAACATGTACTTGTGTAAAAGTGATTTTTCTTGTAAAAATAAGGTTTTAAACTAGTAGATCTAAAGATCTACAAGTGGTATTTTCGGAGAACCAAGTGTAAGAGGCAAGCCTTGTTTTAAACCCAGATCTTACATAAACTTCCAAGCTTTTTAGTGAAAAAGCAAGTGTGTAAACACTTGTGTGGCGAAAGATTTAACAAAGAAATATTTTCGTAAATATTGACTAGAAGATTGTGAGATTACATATTCTTTAAAAATAAAGTTTTCAAGAAACTAATGTTATTTTTAAAGATGGAAAGAACTACTAAATATGTTGGAAAGTTACTACATATTTTTACACAACTTACAAGTTCATGAGTTTGCGATTTAGACTTATTTTGTCATGTTTGATGTTTAAATTTTGTATATTGATGGTTGATAAATTGTTGATTGAATTTTGAAAAGAAAATGATACGCTTGAAAGCGTGGCCACCTCCAGTTACAGAGGAAACTCTGGCGAATTTTTTCTAGAAATATAACATTTAGAAATATTTGTGGTGACAAGTGTTTATAAATATATTTTTAACCTGTTTTCAAAATATAAATTTCGCCATGATTTTTATTACAAAGTAACCAAGTGTCGGAGGTGGATTTTCGTAAATGAAAACTTGTTAAATATATATTGAGAATATATATTTCATAATAAAACGCTTGTGTGCTTACGTGATTATTTTGTGAACTCGATATTACCCTAAAAATAATATTACTTGATATATCATGAAAATACGACTCCAAAATAATACCAACGCCCTCACAAGTAAATATTTAAGTTACATCTGTATTGTTTTTACAACGCGAACTCTAAAATGTAACGCGCGTATTTTCGGGAAATACTCTTAATGGTGTATTTTGACAAAGTATTATTTTGGGAAATTGTATGAAGTAAAATATAATATTTTTGGGGAAAAATATGTATATTTTGGAATCAGAACATTTTAGACAAGTGATTTAAAATATATTTTCAAGTGAGACTTAAAATATATTTTTCGGAATTATAACATATACGTATATTTTGGTAAAATATTATTTGGAAACTGTAGGAACAGAAATATGTTATTTTTGGGAATATATTAACATATTTTTATTTGGATCAATAACATCGAAATACGACGCCACTACTTGGCAGGATATACATGTACATATATTATTCTAAGAATACGAGTATACAAGTATAAATTACCCCCATCCTTGGGAAGGAAATGCGCATATACAATACTTGAGAAGTATAACTCTAAAATAGTTGTCTAACTATTATTCCAGAACTAAATACAATTATTATAACTTGGAATAATACCAGAATCGTAACTCAAAATCATACATACTAAGACAAGGCACTACCCGTTCGTCTAATAGACATTAGACCATTGTAGGTAGTCGTGTTTGCCGCGGAGAATTCGGTTACGAGTATGAAGACGCAATACTGTGAGTTCATGTCCCCCTTTTCTCTTAACTATTTTCAGTTTTTATACTCCGGGGGTGAAATACATGTTACAATGCGGATACTTTTATACATGGTATGGTTAGCATAAGGAGGGTTACTACTTAGATCATGTGAGTGGGTAGGCTGAAACTAGAGGCCATTAATCCTCATTGTAGGACCGTGGGTCATTAGCAGTAGATCTATCTGGGTGTAGCGAGCCCAACCCCTGAGTCCGCTGAATGAACCAGGTGGTGACTTTGAGCCCGACGCAAAAATCTGCTAGGTTTGAGTCTTCCTATAGCACTTCACACATATCATTGGCTTTGCAACCCAATGGTCATCTCTTTTTCCTTAATTGCTACATACCAGGGATTTTCTTACATACATACATTTTTACAAAGGTTTATACCTACTCACTTACACATGAACTCACTCAACTTTATGTTGACTTTTCAAACTACATGTATTTCAGGGAACTAATGGATCTGGCATGGTATGCACGTATTTTCAACCTGCGTTTGAATAATGAAGTCATCCAGGGTTTAGAAGGTGTAACCTCTTCCTGGACGGGTTACATATCCCTAAACCTGTTGGTGCACTACATCTGTCGACTTCGTCTTGGATCGAGTCTTAGTCATAGATTGTTAAATCAGGGCGCGTTTTACGAGAAAACTGGAGATTGTATGTATCTTAGTGGATAGTTTCGCTTATAAGGACATATGTAGAGGTTCCGCTTATGTGTCATCATATAGTTCCGCTTATGTGTTAGTTTGGTAGTTTCGCTCTTGTGTCATGTCTCTTGGAGCGAAACCTCATAGGCTATATATAGTGTCATCATAAGCGAAACATGTAACAGTCTTGTAACTCTTACCGAAGTGCTGCCGGTTTGAGATTTGGATGTAAACTGTCATAAATCAATGCAAAGAGGTGTTTAAAGTGATTTGTTAGCTGTTTCTAAGTCAAATACTTATTTTCCGCATCTGTATTTGATCAAAACTCCTCTGAACGACTCGTTCGGGTCGACACACGATCCTACAAGTGGTATCAGAGCTTCAGGAGGAGGAGTTCTGCAGAGAATAGCTGGAATTCATCGAAATTTCTTTCTTCTACACCTTCTTTCTTCAGTTTAGATAGTTTTACCGGTCAAAATCAGCTGAAAATTTCACAGTTTGTACGTAATTGGACATAGACAAATCCCTGAGAATTTGGTGTTGAAATTCGAATTAAAAATGACCTAAAACTGGTTCCGAATTAGTTTCGCTTTTACAGACAAGGAGGTTCCGCTCTTGTGACTTTGTTAGTTTCGCTCATAGATACACCATATCAGAGGTTCCGCTCCAAAGACATCAGTAGATCTGCTCGTGTGAACATTAAAGTTTCGCTTATTCAGACAAACATTTGTTTCGCTTATCTGAACATCAGTAGTTTCGTTCATCTGACCATAAGGTTTCGCTCAAAGTGTCACAAATTCAGTTTCGCTCATTTGTACTTAGTGGTTTCGCTTTTGTGGTCACCAAGAAGTTTCGCTTTTGTGAACAGTCTTAGTTTCGCTTTTAAGGACTGTTGTGAGAAAATTGTTAAAATCTAAAAATGGACGGGGAATTTTACAATGCATTCGCTACTCCAGTTACCCCGATCACGGTTGCACAAACCACAATGCTTGAAAATGAAACGGGAACAATGCAGAAACCACCCAAACTATTGAACATTGAGGAATATAAAGGATGGGAGGGTCGTTTCGAAAACTGGGTTCAAGCTAACTATCTTGATGCATGGGAGTGTGTGGAAACAAAGTATGTGAGACCGTTAAATGATGAAGAAGAGGAAGTTGCGATTAAAGACACGAGTGCCGATGACAAGAAGAAGTACAAAAATGAGAAAATGATGCTAAGTCTGCTACAACAAGCTGTGAAAGAGGATATTATGGTGTTATTGCAGCATAACGGAAGTTCCTATTCTATCTGGAAAGCATTACGTTCAAAGTTTGTTGGAAGTCAGGAGATGGTAAAGAATAAGAAGTCGCTTTTGAAAAAGGAGTTTGATTTGTTTAGAGGATTGAAGAACGAGAGTACAAAACAGATCATTGAAAGATATTGCAACTTGTTAGTGAATATGAAGAGGTTAAGTATCAACAAAGACAATGAAGAGTTAATTGAAAAGCTTGCAGATGCTTTACCACATGAAACTTGGGGCACATATCTGATGATGCTCAGGAACAAAAAGGGTTTTAGCACGTTAACCTTGAGCAAATTCATTGAAAAATTGGAAGCTCAAGAAATGGAACAAAGAAAGATTGTTCGGATGAAAGATTTTGATGGTGAACAGGATATTGGGGGTTGTATTACAAAGCAGGGGTGAATGAGAAGTCGACAAATCTATCTCCGAAAATAGAAACTGCTTACAATCCCAAGAATTCTCCTGGAAGTTCATCATCAGGATCAAACAGCAAAACAAGTTTCACATCATTTCCATCTTTCGATCCGAACATCTCAGCAACAAAAAATGGGAGAAAACTTCAATGCAACATTGTTTTAAATCTTGAAAATGATCAAGATTATTCTGAGGAAGTTGCTAAAAGTCAAATGTCTTTATTAGGAATGGTTTTAGAGTCTTACAGTTGTTTTGTTGCAGGTCGTATCGGAAATCCAATGCTAACAAAGGAAGATTACGACCAGATAGATGCTGAAGAGATGGAGCTGATGGACATAAAGTGGTGTTTGGCTAGCGTGTTGAGGAGAGCTGAGAAATTTATGCAGATCACGGGGAGAGATGATCTTCGTGAGGCTAATGTTTCTACTTTAGGTTTTGACAAATCTAAAGTCACTTGTTTTCGTTGCAGGGAGAAAGGTCACTTCAAGAGGGAATGCACTAACCGCGAAGCAAGTGGAGCTCAGAATCCTTTCAACAACAACAATGATTACTATCGAAAAGCCATCTACCATCAAGTTGCTCAATAACCATCTCAACAGAATCAACATCAAGCACAAACTGCACATGGAAGATCCATAATTGAAGATTCTGGAAAGAGAGCATGTGTGGTTAATCAAGAAGAAAAAAAGTCATTCAACTGGGATAAATATGTTTCAGCTAATGGAAAAGCTTGTTTGATTGATCAAGATGATGAGAAATTACCTGAGGGATTTAGCTGGGAAAATTTCACATGGGATGATTAGATTCCTGATCAAGCTACAGCTTACACAACTTTTGTTGCCAAAGTTGAAGATGAAAGTGATGATGATACTGAGTACTATGCTAAACAGATGGCAAAACATTTGAAGATGTTAGAAGAAAGCGATAGTGAAGATGAGAAGGTAAAGAAGAAAAAGAAAAAGGTAAAAACACCGGTTAGCAGCAATGATGAGACAGTACCGGTAGTGAGAAGAAAAGTGAAAGAAATTCCAAAGTTCGAGATTAATGAAGAAGCCATTGCAAAGAAAAATCCAATAACTTGTGAAAATTGTGAGGTTGTAAAGAAACAGAACAGTTCATTGATCCACAACTTGAACAGATTGAAAGAATCATATGATGTGTTGAATAGGGCAATGAATATGTACAACGACACAAGTGAAGAGCAGGCTATAGCAATGAAAACACTTCAGGGAGCTTTTATGGTCAAGCAAAAAGTTGTAAACAACTATATTGAGAAATGTGCTGATCTCGAACAGAAACTTGAACTTCAAAGAATTGAAACTGAAAGAGTTAATCGTTTATTGAAAAGTTACTCATGTTCCTCTTATGTCATTGACAGAATTTATCCAATGGCTGAAAGTTTGAAGGCATTCGAAGACAATGAAGTAACTGAAGAAAAGAAAGTTTCATAAGAGAAGGTTGAAGAAAAGACTCCAGTGAAAAAGACCAAAAAGAAGAAAAATACTGAAAAGACACCATCTAGTAAGAAACAAGGTGTCAGTTACAACAAGTGTCCACCCCCTCTGGAAAATGGATATTTGGCTAGAAATCCAAATGATGAAAGAGTAAAAAAGGCAACAAACTTACAGTGGGAGTCGGAGTCGTCAGTCAATCTACCAGAAAGTATTGATGTCGTTTATACATCATCTGACACTGATCAACAATCTCAATTGATGAAGATAGTGGTGGATCATGTGTTAGAAAACGATGAAACAGAAGAGTCAAAGTTGGAGTCCGCGTCAGAGTCAAAGTCTGAGTCAAGTACTCCGGGACAAACAGGGAAACATGGCAAAATAGTTTATGATAGAAAATTTCTGTTATCAAAATCTAATTTGGATGATGAACTGTTTAAAGTTGCTTACACTTTGAATGATTCTGACAAATTATATTCTGATGAGGAATTTCCAATAAGAGGTGTCAAAATTGAACTGATAAACAAGGTTTTCAAACTCACAGAAATTAACATTTTTGAAATAAAAGACTTATGTCTTAATGCAAAATCTAAAAAATACACCTCAAGAGTACAACAAAGATTAAACAAGAAAAAGAGTTACGGTTCTAGTTCTGGTTTCCAAAAGAAATCAAACCATAACGGTAATTTTAAAAAGAAAGGTCTTGGTTTTATTCCAACAGAAAAACAGAAAAATGAAAAATACGTTCGTGATTTTAAATCCAAAATGACATTTGTTTCAGGAACGTCAGCAGATGAAGAAGAAAAGAAAGATTTCTGGAGGCAGTCAAACAATGAGTTCCTTGCAAAGAAGCAAGATGAAATGAAGAAGATGGCTGAGCAGAGGAAAGACACGAGAACCTGTTTTAAATGCAACACTGTTGGACAAAGTGCTAGAGAGTGTTCTAAGGCAATACAATCAAAACAGGGAGTATCTCGTAAACTCAAAGAACAAGTGGTTAAGTTTGAACCACCAATTGATAGAACCATGTTGTTTAAAAATTCTACATTTGAAATGGGTGAATGTTCAAACAAGTTTTACAAGAAGAGAGCTAAATCTGACAACCAGAAATGGATTGTTAAGAAAGCTGCTGAAAGCTCTAGTGATGATTCTGATAGGTCAAAATCAGAGGAGTTATCTTCTGGCGATGAATCTGACTCCACAAAGTCAGATGAGCCACAAATTGTTTCAAAATGTGAAGCTGTTTTAAAAGATGAAAAATCAGTTCCGATTGTGATGATGAGGATTTTCCATCACTTTGGGCTGAAAATTATAAAAAGAAAATTGGTAAAATTGAAATCTCTAACCAATCTTATAATGATAAACAGGAATTTGATGCTGAAAAGGTCTTTAACCCCAAGGTAAAACATATCTTTGGAAAGATGATTGACCGAAAAGTCAAAGGGGTTAAAGAATTTTATGAGAAGAAGAGGAAAGGTAAGAAACCGAGTGATGGTGACTCGGTGAAACCCAAGGCTGGTCAGGCTTGGGTGGATATTTTCTTCAACTAAAACCTGACTTGCCGGAGCTCCCAGGTTGGTAAGCGTGGAGCATGAATCGGCATCTTTTGTGACAACTCGTATTTTAGAACTTTCTTTTACAACCTATATGAACTCTAGGTGATTACGTGATACATGGTTTTAATGGAATGTTATGTGTTACATGAATGTGAAAGTGTTGTATGAATGTCGGATTATAAACTCATTAGGGCCGCACATCTTATCTTTCGCCACACATCTTTATCTCGGCCCAACCCCACTCGCAACCACTTACCCGACCCGAGATCAGGGGCAGCCCAATGATTGGGTTCGGCCCACTCCCTATGCGCATACATGAACCTTTAGAGGGTTTGTTTCTCATAACTTGCAAATACTAAACACACACACACCTAACCCTAGTTTCCTTCTCTCCTCTCTTGTTCGACGGAAATCATCACAGCCGAAGCCCCATCTGATTGGCCTAGTTATTCGGTGTTAAGGTTAGTGTTCCATCGTGGTTAGTTTCCTTAATACATGATACTCGGTGCTATGCATAATGATTTAATCATTGAAGTTGTGATAAACTATGAATACATGATGTATGTTTGATTTTTGTCTTTGAATGATTGATCCGAACTCACATGTTGGTCATGAGACTAGTGGTTGGTTTAGAATTAGAGTTTACGTGATGATGTCTTAAACCGGACTGCATGATTTAAACTAAGAACCTAATAGATGTAATCGGCTATTATGATTAAATCGATTGTTCTTGAATTGGTGATGATTAGGGTAATGTGAATATGCATGATTACTAAATTAATTGTTGATTTGATCCGTTTTGAAACTTCCAAATATGTTTGCAATTGTTACGAAATTTAGGGAGCTGCAATTAAGGAAATCTGTTACATTCCTGATCTCGACACGGTTTGCGAGTCGAGAACTCACAGTCTCGACTCGAGACCACACCTCACTCACACAAAAACAGCATAACTCGAGACCATGGTTGCGGGTCCGGTTGCGACTCGAGACCATCTAGTCTCGACTAGTACATGCATGACTCGAGACCTCCTCAGTTGCGACTCGAGAACGTTGAGGCTATAACTCGAGATCACTGTCTCGACTCGAGATCTCTAGTCTCGACTCGAGACCATATACACGTGCACACTATTGGACTTGCACACTGTTACGGGCCTAAGTAATTGGGCCACACTGTTGGGCTTTGATTGTTTACGTGATGTTGAATTCGTATGAACTGATGTTAATTGCCATAGTTATTTGTGCATGCCATGATCAATACTTGTATGCAACTAGATGGAACATGTGTAGTAAACATACGCGCACTACTTCAATACGAACCTGACTTGTATGGTACACCTATGTTAGGACGTGGTTAACCACATTATAGCTTGATTGACCTTTCTGTGTATCTGCCGAGCAAACCAAGGTGAGTTCACACTCTTACCAAGGCATGGGATTCCCAGGGTCGGGAATGGGTTTGGAAGATTTCTTATACTTAAGTTATTATCAGGATTACGTACTGTGGGCCTCGGGAGAGGAAGGTTTTTGATAGATACTGCTAGACTACTGATACAAACACTTCTCTTCGCACACCCGCCGGGAATGGCTTCGATAATAGAACCAATCTTCGCACACATGCCTGGAATGGCTGCGAAACATACACTAAACTTCGTACACATGCCGGGTGGGCTGCGATACAAATATACCTAGTCTAGAATACTTGGGAAACTCCCACTAATCTTCGCACACATGCCAAGAGGGCTGCGATACAAATGCATACGATACATGGTCTACTAAACGAACATACGATTTACTATTCTATTACGATCACTGAACAACCAACTGTGAACTCGCTCAACTTTGTTGTTGACTCTCTGTTACATGCCTTGCAGGACCTTAGGTATACATGGAGCTTGCACGGGAGGCGCAGTCGTTGTGGGACATGGATCGTGGATGCCATGCTAAAACGTTTAAACATTTGAACTTATTACTTACATTGGGTTTACATTTATGCTTCCGCTAGACAGTTAATATGCCTTGTTTGAACACCTTTCATATTGTTTGGTTGAATTACATTTATTACTTATTATGTTCGATATGATTGGTGGCTTGATCCTGGTCATGTCACGCCTCCAAGCGGTGGTACTTCGCGTGTGGATTCTGGGGGTGTGACATCTTTCTTGAGGTTTATTCGGTAATGTCAATCATACAAACAGTAAATAGGTTTGTTTGTGTTTGTTTACAAGAAGTTTGAAGATTTGATTGTGCATATTTGTATATGGTAAATCAAGGACATTAATTTGTACTTGCATTTTCCTACAATTTGTTGAGAGACAATATGATGAACCACATCCCCGAACTTGTTATTGATAAACTTACAAGTGATAAAATCAACCAAACTTATTTTCCGGAAAAATCATTTTGATTAAAACAAACTTAAGTGTTTTGAGATCTAAATGGGAAAATAGTTTGGTGATAAGGGGAGTTCTGATTATTTATGACGAAAGAATGGCGATTTGAGGCATTTTGATATCGGTTATCAAGTTTTGTACAGTTTGTTTTACATTTCATGTTTCTAGTGGGTCTAGAGTTTATTTTGTTTTCAATTTTCTTTAATGTGTTTGCATTTTAGGGGGAGTTGAAAATTTCAGAAAATCCAAAAACATTAGAAAATTTGAAAAGCCAAAAACATGATAAAATCAAAAAATGAGTTTTGTTGAGAAAAGAGGAAATGATAGTACATCAGTAGACTGTCTCAACATGCTAAAGAAATGTATAGTTAAAATGTGATAAACAATCTTACTGTGGATGTGTCAGTAGGTTTTTATACATTTAGTAGATTGTGACGAGATATAAACCTAAATTTCAAACTTGCTTATTCTGTGGGTTAACAAAACTGCTTGGATATATAGGTAACCCCTGAAATCTTGTTTGAAAGGTCCCTTATTCTGAGATACTAGGTCTTTGTACTCAGTGATATCTGGGGTATTATCACGGGACTTCTGCTGTATGGAAATACTGACCTAGTCCCCGGATAATGCTTTCTGCAAAATGCTTGAAATATAGCATCGCCCTCAGCAAGCTGATGAAACAATAAAATTGATAGTCGCTGCTGTTGTAATCAAAAGATCCTCTAAAGGGGACACACCGAAAGTCGAAGCCGTCATCTCTTTGCGTATACGGAAGTATCGATCTGAGCTCTCACGGCCCTCGCATTTTACCCCTTTACAGATATCATCTGTGGTATACTCACCTGTAAGACTGAATATTGGGATCTGGATACGGGAGTATATTCAAGTAGTGGGACACACGGATAAGTTTAAGTATCTAAGACACTAAATTGCGTATCTCGAAACAGTTGAACTTTGTATGAAAATTTAAGTGGACCAGTATACTGAAAATCTAAGTAAATTGTTTAGAACTTAAAATGAAATCAAAGCTTAACGGTGTTGGTGATACATCTCATAAACTGATATGATCCTCTTACACAAACTCTCAAAAATTATCTGTATATAGCTTATTTCTGCATTTACTTTCTTACAGAAAATCCAAAAAGATTTTGAGTGAGTTTTAGCATAAATTTTGAAAAATTCAAAAAGATTTTCGATAACTGATATTGAAAAGCTGATTTTCAAAATTCCAAGTGCTAATCATGATGAACAAATGGTTTGGGAGAGTGTGTTGTTTTTGATAAAAATCGATTCAATTTCAAGTGGTTCATCAGAAATAATTGGTTGATTTGTTTGAAGAAATTTCAAATGATGTCTATATGCTTAAATGTTTATCATAAAACTTATGTTTGTGGTAGAGTTTTATACAGTCTTGTAACTCTTACCGAAGTGCTGCCGGTTTGATATTTGGATGTAAACTGTCATAAATCAATGCAAAGAGGTGTTTAAAGTGATTTGTTAGCTGTTTCTAAGTCAAATACTTATCTTCCGCATCTGTATTTGATCAAAACTCCTCTGAAAGACTCGTTCGGGTCGACACACGATCCTACAAGTGGTATCAGAGCTTCAGGAGGAGGAGTTCTGCAGAGAATAGCTGGAATTCATCGAAATTTCTTTCTTCTACACCTTCTTTCTTCAGTTTAGATAGTTTTACCGGTCAAAATCAGCTGAAAATTTCACAGATTGTACGTAATTGGACATAGACAAATCCCTGAGAATTTGGTGTTGACATTCGAATTAAAAATGACCTAAAACTGGTTCCGAATTAGTTTCGCTTTTACAGACAAGGAGGTTCCGCTCTTGTGACTTTGTTAGTTTCGCTCATAGATACACCATATCAGAGGTTCCGCTCCAAAGACATCAGTAGATCCGCTCGTGTGAACATCAATTAAACCAAGTCAAGGTTTGTAACTTATTTTGTGATTGTTGTTTCAAGACGAGTATAAAATGGTAGTTTTCTAAACTTTATTAATGGACGAATATCTCATGTTTTATTCATATAGCATTGTTATGATTGTTGCTATGGTATTAAGAAGTCACACCAAATAATCCACGCTTCCGCAAAGCCAGGGTGTGACAAGGCTTGCCAGAGCTCAACCAGATGCCTGTCGAAATCTAAACAGGTCAGAGATAATGGTTGAGAACTACCTTTCATGGAACCTAAAAAATATTAAACACTAATAAAAGGAAATTAAAATCAAACAATAAAAAGTAAAAAACATAACTCATCGTATTCTATTTGATTATCTATTAAACAATAAAATCAATCATCGTTTTCTTCTTCAACAAACTA
Organism: Helianthus annuus; assembly: GCF_002127325.2. NCBI lineage: Eukaryota > Viridiplantae > Streptophyta > Magnoliopsida > Asterales > Asteraceae > Helianthus > Helianthus annuus. The sequence continues at coordinate 14,774,420 of NC_035437.2, read as the reverse complement.
GCACCAGTAGTCTAAGGATAAGAAGGGATGGGGAGATAGTTAGAGGAACATGTTGGAATGGGTGGTCTCGGAACAAAACAACAAATAACGACAGATTATTTTGTTCTAACCCACACATTCCATCACCTTCCCCGAACCTTTTCTCCCTATCCCTCAATCCCACTGTCTTTCAACAAAAACTCCAGAACGGCAGGAACAAAGTAAAATTATTGGGGTTGAGGTATTTACAAATCTGATGGTGGGTTGAGTTTTTATAGGCGAATGTTGAAATATGTTTTGGGTTTTGGGTGGGGTGATAAGGTAATTTCACCTAGAATAAAAGAAAAACAATATCAAAATAGTAAAATAAATCATTTATTTTTTAAAATAGTCATTGAATTTAACTAGTAGCAAAAGTATGGGTTATGCTTTAGCCGACATCTAAAAGTGCGAACTGAGCTGTCAAAAGTGCGGGATAAGCCACCAAATGTGTGAGTTAAGGCTTAGCTGTCACAACCAATGAAATTTATTTGGCGAACGGTAATTGGCTGTAATCATAAATGTATGTTTTCTCAAATCTGAAATTTAATAGCTATTTAGGTGATTTTCTCTTTTATATTTATTTGTTGTATTCTTTTAAAACGATTAAAGTATTCCCTTAATACACTAAACACAAGATACATAATATTACATCTGAAATTTATACCTCATTTATCAGTAAATATGTCGTGGTAGAATAAATGTTTACGAGTTAATTTACTTTTACTAAATTTATACAAAAGCTTGATTCGGTATACTCAAATTACATGGATGGTAAAAAATGTTCAAACCATGTTTTGTATGGTGCATTGTCCTTTACGTTGATACTATGTCTTTCAGTTGCTATCACATTCCCTATGGTACTATGTTCTTCATGTTGGTATTATGTCATTTACGTTGGTACCATGTCCCTTATGGATGGTCATACTTTTGTTAATTAAAACGATTAAAGTATTTCTTTAATAAATCAAACACATGAGGCATGATATTACGTTTGATATTTACAACTCATTTATCAATAAACATGTCGTGGGTAAAATAAATGTTTATGAATTAGTTTACTTTTACTAAATTTATACAAAAGCTTAATTTGATATACTTAAATTACATGGATGGTCAAAAATGTTTGGTAACATGCTTTGTATGGTATGTTGTCCTTCACGTTGACACGATATCTTTCACATTTATGGTACCTTGTTAATATATATATTTAACATTTTAAACACCAATATGTGTGTCTATGTAGTTAACGCAGTCCAAAATCAAAATTTGGTCAAGGTCAGATATTTGATATATCAGTTATCGGGGAGAGATATCAGTAATTTTAATATCACGCAGAATTTATACACATACATGTAAACGTATATATGTGAAGGATAAAATGAAAACTCCCTTGAGTTAAAAAAAATAACCCTAGAAAACCCTATTTTACATTTTTTATTTTTTTCGTAAAAAATAGGGAATGTAACAAACGTATATTTGAATATTGTATAAAAGAAAACAAAAAACTACCTAGTAGTGTTTTTTAAATGTTCAAAATTTGTATGTACTTTTTTGGACATATATATTATATAACATGAAATTTTTAATATTTTTTAAAGTTACTCGACGCTTTTTTGTTTTTTTACAAAATATTCAAAATTACGTATGTTAGATTCCCTTTTTTAGAATAAAATAAAAATATTAAATAGGGTTTTTACAAAGATTTCTTGAGTTTTTTTTTCTCTTTTTTATCACAATTGGCTTTTCTTCCTATACTTCACACACACACAAACACTAAAGTGGTGAGGGTTTAAGCTTGATTTAATAAAGCGTGAGGCGCACAAAATCGACAAGTTCTAAAACCGAGGTGTAAAACGCAAAAACGGCAGACTTCACATATTTTAAAAAATCATATAAAATTGTAAATTAGCCATATATAATACAAAAACACACATTACTATATATAACATTTTGTGTAGTTCTTGGCTACAGTACATAAATATACCGTTTTTATGACTTAATTACTATAATGTCATCCATAAGATTTTACTTCTTTTCCTTGAGTCTTTTAGTTTTTACATAGAAAATCGACTGACGGTTCGATTCTTGGCTAGAATTCAGCGTGTGTTCCACATCAACTTTTCGACCCCTCAGGGGTGACGGTGTGCACGGTTCGCTTCAGTTCGGTTATTAGCATTATCCGTAACCGTAACAGAAGTCATCGGTTAATCGGTTCGGTTAAATTGTCGGTTTTCGGTTTGGTTCGGTTAATTTTTGGTTAATAACCCATTCAAACAAGGGCTAATTTTTTTGCTTAGAAATACGTGTAATGGAGGTATAAATACATGAAATAGATGTATAAATACAAGAAATGGATGTATAAATAAATGAAATGGAGGTATAAATGCATAAATAGATGTTTAAATACATAAAATGCAGGTATAAATAAATGAAATGAAGGTATAACTAATGAAATGAATGCATAAATAAATGAAATTGAGGTATTATTACTTGAAATGAAAGTATAAAACATGAAATACATGAAATAGAGGTATAAAAGCTAGAAATATATAAAAAAATAAATGATTCGGTTTGGTTTGGTTCGGTTAATTTCGGTTAACCGATGGTAAAAAAAAATATCCGTTAACTGACTTTCGGTTAATTCGGTTTCGGGTGATTTCGGTTCGGTTTTATCGGTTTTGTCGGTTTTCGGTTCGGTTAACGGTTCGGTTATTGCACACACCTACTCAGGGGCGAAGCTTTGTTTTTAGTAGATTAGGGTTTTCTATTCTGAAGGGGATGGCGGCGCAGTTTGTTGCTCGTCTACCTGCAATCCTTATAGAATTTGCCTTAGTGATTGGAATGAAATTCAATTAACGATAAAAAAAATCTTGTAGTGATTTTTCTTTAATGTGGTTTGCATTTTTTGTCCATCAGATTTCTAGTTCTATGTTTTATTTTTTGTTGTGTAACTTTGTCTTTAAATTAATGTTTTTCGCTATAAATGCAATTAAAGTTTGTCTACGTTTTACGTCATCCCATGGCATAAGTTAGCTTTTTTCTTTGCCTACATTTGACGTAACCTGGCGGTATAAATTCGCACTTTTGTTTTACGATTTTCTCGGTTTTGCTTGTTGTTTGCTTACTACCTAACACGATTTTATGACCTACGTCCCGCAAAATCTATGATTGTTCATATAATCATATCTTTCAGCCAGAGGCTTGCCGGAGCTCAACCAGATGCCTGTCGAAATCTAAACAGGTCAGAGATAATGGTTGAGAACTATCTTTCATGGAACCTAAAAAAAATATTAAACACTAATAAAAGGAAATTAAAATCAAAAAATAAAAAGGAAAAAAACATAACTCATCGTATTCTATTTGATTATCTATTAAACAATAAAATCAATCACCGTTTTCTTCTTCAACAAACTAGCACCAGTCGTCTAAGGATAAGAAGGGATGGGGAGATAGTTAGAGGAACATGTTGGAATGGGTGGTCTTGGAACAAAACAACAAATAACGACAGATTATTTTGTTCGAAGCCACACATTCCATCACCTTCCCCGAACCTTGTCTCCCTATCCCTCAATCCCACTGTCTTTCAACAAAAACTCCAGAACGACAGGAACAAAGTAAAATTATTGGGGTTGAGGTATTTACAAATCTGATGGTGGGTTGAGTTTTTATAGGCGAATGTTGAAGTATGTTTAGGGTTTTGGGTGGGGTGATAAGGTAATTTCACATTGAATAAAAGAAAAACAATGTCAAAATAGTAAAATAAATCATATATTTTTTAAAATAGTCATTGAATTTAACTAGTAGCAAAAGTATGGGCTATGCTTTAGCCGACATCTAAAAGTGCGAACTGAGCTGTCAAAAGTGCGGGATAAGCCACCAAATGCGTGAGTTAATCCTTAGCTGTCACAACCAATGAAATTTATTTGGCGGACGGTAATTGGCTGTAATCATAAATGTATGTTTTCTCAAATCTGAAATTTAATAGCTATTTAGGTGATTTTCTCTTTTATATTTATTTGTTGTATACTTTTAAAACGATTAAATTATTCCCTTAATAAACTAAACACAAGATACATAATATTACATCTGAAATTTATACCTCATTTATCAATAAATATGTCGTGGTAGAATAAATGTTTATGAATTAATTTACTTTTACTAAATTTGTACAAAAGCTTGATTCGGTATACTCAAATTACATGGATGGTAAAGAATGTTCAAACCATGTTTTGTATGGTACGTTGTCCTTTATGTTGATACTATGTCTTTCGGTGCTATCACATTCCCAATGGTACTATGTTCTTCATGTTGGTATTATGTCATTTACGTTGATACCATGTCCCTTATGGATGGTCATACTTTTGTTAATTAAAACGATTAAAGTATTTCTTTAATAAATCAAACACATCAGGCATGATATTACATTTGATATTTACAACTCATTTATAAATAAATATGTCGTGGGTAAAATAAATGTTTATGAATTAGTTTACTTTTACTAAATTTATACAAAAGCTTAATTTGATATACTTAAATTACATGGATGGTCAAAAATGTTTGGTAACATGTTTTGTATGGTACGTTGTCCTTCACGTTGACACGATATCTTTCACATTTATGGTCCCTCTTTAATATATATATATATATATATATATATATATATATATATATATATATATATATATATAGGGGGCCGCTAGAATAAGAACCACCTCGAGTTGTAAGAACCGCGAGAACTACTTGATCCGGGGCGAGGTGGACCATTTTTTTTTCAAAAACGTAGATGCATGTCTTATAAACACATTCGTAAAAAAAAATTTTAAAAAAAAATGTCGTGCGTGTAGTTTTTTACACCACAAGAAAAACATATGGTAATATCAAAATAGTAAAATTTAAAAAAAAAAACGTAGATGCATGTCTTATAAACATATGGTAATATCACCTAGAATAAAAGAAAAACAATATCAAAATAGTAAAATAAATCATTTATTTTTTAATATAGTCATTGAATTTAACTAGTAGCAAAAGTATGGGTTATGCTTTAGCCGACATCTAAAAGTGCGAACTGAGCTGTCAAAAGTGCGGGATAAGCCACCAAATGCGTGAGTTAAGCCTTAGCTGTCACAACCAATGAAATTTATTTGGCGGACGGTAATTGGCTGTAATCATAAATGTTTGTTTTCTCAAATCTAAAATTTAATAGCTATTTAGGTGATTTTCTCTTTTATATTTATTTGTTGTATACTTTTAAAACGATTAAAGTATTCCCTTAATAAACTAAACACAAGATACATAATATTACATCTGAAATGTATAGCTCATTTATCAATAAATTTGTCGTGGTAGATATCGGTAATTTTAATATCATGCAAAATTTGATATATCGGTTATCGCGGTGAGATATGGGTAATTTTAATATCTTGCAAAATTTATACACATACACGTAAACGTATATATGGGAAGGATAAAAAGAAAACTTGTTGGTGCATACGTCTGTCGACTTCGTCTTGTATCGAGTCTTGTATATATTAGATAGATCAGGGCACGCAAAACTAGAAAACATGTCAAAAGGCTAATTTCGCACGAAATCTAATTTCGTGTGAAACCTAATTTCGCTTGTGTAGGTTCGTGCGAAATTAGGCAGCCTATATATAGCCTTGATTTCGTTTCAGTTGTAATTTTTTTTCCGGCTTGAGTACCGAACTGCTGCCGAAGTGTCGTCTCGCTGTAAATCGTTGTCAAATCAATCAAAAGACAGTTTAAAGTGTATATCTAGCTGAATTGAACTTGATACGACTGTTTCCGCCTTTCGTATCGAGCAAAAGCTCTTCTGATCGACTCATTCGAGTCAGAAATCGATTCTACAATACTCCATCGAATTAAAAAAATAACCCTAGAAAACCCTATTTTACATTTTTTATTTTTTTCTTAAAAAACAGGGAATGTAACAAACATATATTTGAATATTTTTTTCTTAAACCCTATTTTACTGAGTAGTGTTTTTTAAATATTCAAAATCTGTATGTACTTTTTTGGACATCTATATTATATAACATGAAATTTTTAACATTTTTTTAAAATTACTCAACGTTTTTTTTTTTGTTTTTTTACAAAATATTCAAAAATACGTATGTTACATTCCCTTTTTTAGAATAAAATAAAATGTTAAATAGGGTTTTTACAAAGATTTATTGAGTTTTTTTTTTTTCTTTTTTTTATCACAATTGGGTTTTCTTCCTATACTTCACACACACACAAACACTAAAGTGGTGAGGGTTTAAGCTTGATTTAATAAAGCGTGAGGCGCACAAAAGCGACAAGTTCTAAAACCGAGGTGTAAAACGCAAAAACGGCAGACTTTACATATTTTAAAAAATCATATAAAATTGTAAATTAGCCGTATATAATACAAAAACACACATTACTATATATAACATTTTGTGTAGTTCTTGGCTACAATACATAAATATACCGTTTTTATGACTTAATTACTATAATGTCATCCATAAGATTTTACTTCTTTTCCTTGAGTCCTTTAGTTTTTACATAGAGAATCGACTGACGGTTCGATTCTTGGCTAGAATTCAGCGTGTGTTCCACATCAACTTTTCGACCCCTCAGGGGTGGCGGTGTGCACGGTTCGGTTCGGTTCGGTTATAATTAACATTATCCGTAACCGTAACCGAAGTTATCGGTTCGATTAATTCGGTTAATTTGTCGGTTTTCGGTTTGGTTCGGTTAATTTTTGGTTAATAATCCATTCAAACAAGGGCTAATTTCTTTGCTTAGAAATACATGTAAGTGAGGTATAAATACATGAAATAGATGTATAAATACAAGAAATGTGTGACAACTCGTACTTTACCGTCTTGTACATTACGTGTAACCATTGAACTAATGTGAATTATGTGATTACATTGTGTGATCGAATATTATGTGCTATGTGATTTCATTAGAATGTGTATGTATGTTATGTGTGCACGAGCCCAAAACCACACACTAAAACCGATCGCACAAAGCAAACCCGTCATACAAGCCCGTTTGGGCCACCTTGAAATCGGACTCCACTTGATACCCGAGTTGGGCTCGGCCCACTCCCCACTCGCAACACAAAACCGAGTTAGGGGTTTTGTTTTACCACTTTTGCAAATCACAAACACACAAACCCTAGAAGCTTTGCTCTCTCTCTCTCTCTCGGCTTGCTTGGAACCCGACGGCACACACACACACTTTGAAGCTTGTGAAACGAATCGATCCTCTACCTTCATCCGGTTAGTGATGATGTTATGTTTTTGGATTATTTGTGATATTATGTGATTGCTATCATTCTGTTAGGTGATGTAACTAGGGTGTATGCTTGTAATATTGGTTAAATGTTGATGTTAATTGGATTGTTAATCGGTTCTCATGAATGATTAAGCTATACGGTTACTTGACATGAAATCGGTGATATGTATGTTTGGTGTTATGAGGAATAATTCGGATGGGTTAATAGTCTGAATGTATGCAAACCGGGTAGGATGCATGATAGCCAATGATTTATGATTCGGTATGTTTTTATAATAATCTGATTTTCTGTTCTTGATGTTAATATGAACATGCTTGATACTCATGATTTGAAGTTGAATGAAATCGGAATTAACTGTTGATTGATCGAAATTGTGAAACTGCCTAAGTTGTTTGCTAGAATCACGGATAAGTCAATGCAGGAATTATGGAAATCTGTTACACACACGGTTGCGACTCAGATTGCGAGTCGAAACCTCACCGTCTCGACTCGAGACCACAACAGCATGAACCGTAACCACGGTTGCGAGTCCCGTTGCGACTCGTAACCAGACCATGATGAACCGAGACCACCATTGCGACTCGCAACCAGCTGTTGCGACTCGTAATCTCCGGTTGCGACTCGAGATCTTCGTTGCGACTCGAGACCATCGTTTGTACGCACACTGTTGGGCCTTCACTGTCACGGGCCCAATCTATTGAGCCCAACGATTTGAATTGTGGACTGTTTATTAATGGACTTGTATGCGTTTGCTATTTGGGCCGATTGAGAATCTGGATTGTTTTGTTATTGGGCTGCTTAGGTTATTGGGCCGGGTATTGTTGGACTTAGACAATTGGATCCTCACATGCTATGTCTTATCTGCTTACGTGCGTACATGTTTGCCATGTCTATACGTGATTACTATATACGTGCTATATACGAACCTGACTCGTATAATAACCATGATAGGACGTGAGTGACCATTTACTTGCTACTTATATTCCTTGTGTATCTGCCGAGCAAACCAAGGTGAGTTCACACAGCCAAGGCATGGGATTCCCGGGTTGGGAATTGGGTTGGATATGTTATTGTAAAAGGAGATACTCGTACTTACGCATATACCAGACTATAGACCATCGTCCTCAGGTTAGTCAGGACACGTTACGTAAAGCCTACGTAACCCAGTATATTTGCCATATGTCTCCCGGGTCGGGAAGGACACGTTACGTAAAGCCTACGTAACCCAATACCATCTACTGGCTTCCAGGTCGGAAGGCCACGCTGCGTAAAGCCTACGTAGCCCCACGCGTACCACTGTCCTCGGGGAAGGGCACGTCACGTAAAGCCTACGTGACCCTGTACGTTTTTCTGTTCTCGGTACAGAAGAACACATGGTCGGAAGTTAGTCTAGTAAGTACCGTTAATGAGAAGCCCTCATTAACCAGGATAAACATGGGAAGCCCCCACCTTTATTACACACTAGTATGGGAAGCCCCCACTAGCTATACTTATGCATTACGTTATGAACTTACTTTCTGTGAACTCGCTCAACTAGTTTGTTGATTATTTGCTGCATGCCTTGCAGGACCTTAGGTATACTTGGGAGCTTGCACAGGGAAGGAGCAGGTCGTTGTGGGCAGATGGATCGTTAATGATGTTGAACTCATAACTCGTTTTGAATTTACTTTACTATGCTTCCGCTACTTAACACAGTGTTTGGTTTTTGAAACATCAATCATGTCATGGTGACTTACATTATTTACTTTATATTAAATGCTATGTTTGATATGATTGATGGCTTGATCCTGATCAGTCACGCTCCCAAGCGGTGGTACTCCGCGGGTGGATTTTGGGGGTGTGACAGATTGGTATCAGAGCCATTGGTTATAGAGAACTTGGTTTTAATATGGGAAAAACGTTTTTATTAAAACCGGACTATAACCAGTACAGTGCTCTCAATGATCCACAACGACGCTTCGCTCCACGTGCAAGACTCGACATCCTAGGTAATAAGGTTATGTTTATTGCCTGTTTGCTAGAACTGCTTAGAACTTTGCTCGCATTACGCTTAGATACACATGCTTTGATTTCATGAGAACACCTATATGCCTACGCTTTTCTGTCATCGCCCTACTCGCGAACCATTCTTACGTATGCTACTTGTTACTATGAAGATCATGTCTGGACGAATCAACATGACACAAGCCCAGCTAGAGGCTCTTGTTCAAGCTCAAGTTGCTGCGGCAGTTGCAGCAGCTCAAGCAGGTAGTATATCCTGCAGTATAGGCACACACTAGGATCTTTAGATCCTACATTAACTCACGTATTTAACTTCGTCCTATTCGTACACAATAGGTCAACACGCGCAGCAGCCTGTCTGCACGTTCAAGAACTTCATGGACTGTCGTCCAAACTCTTTCAGCGGCACAGAAGGAGCGGTTGGACTCCTCCACTGGTTCGAGAAGCTAGAATCAGTATTCGAAATGTGCGAGTGCCCTGAGGCTCGCAAGGTCAAGTATGCTACCGGTACTTTGGAAGGGATAGCACTGACTTGGTGGAACGCCCAAGTCCAGATCTTAGGGTTGGCAGCTGCTAACGCCACCCCATGGAACGACTTTAAGGAACTCATCAAGCGTGAGTATTGCACGCGTGAAGATATTCACAAGCTGGAAGACGAGCTGTATAACTTGAAAATGGTTGGATCGGAAATCGAGGCGTATACTAAACGGTCTAATGAGCTGGCCGTTCTGTGTCCTACTATGGTGGACCCTCCATACAAGCGTATTGAGTTGTATCTCAAAGGATTAGCGCCAGAAATTCAGAGCCACGTGACGTCGGCTAACCTCGAAAACATCCAGGAAATCCAACGCCTAGCTCACCGTATCACCGATCAGGCAGTGGATCAGAATAAACTGCCCAAGCGTGTTAACGCTACTGCTAATGTCACCACCTCAGTTACTCCTGCTACATCTGGTGACAGTAAAAGAAAGTGGGATGGGGATTCCAGCAAAGGTTCAGCATCTGTTCAGCCACAATCTCAGCAGCAGAAGATTGACCACTATCAGAGTCCCAGTCAGCAATCCTCTAGTGGTCACAGGCAAAGGAGATATCAGGGTAGTCAACCTAGGTGCCACAACTGCAACAGGCATCACCACGGCTCGTGTAACAAGGGTCGTTGTCAAAGGTGTCTTAAGATGGGTCACGAGGCCAAAGACTGTAGGAGTCCACGGCCTGCGAATCAGAATCAGCAGCCTCAGCAACCAGCTCCACAGAACCAGCAGCAGCAGCAGCAGCCACAGCGTGGAAACCGGGGGTGTTTCCAGTGTGGGGCTGAAGGTCATTTCAAACGCGATTGCCCTCAGTTGAACCAGAACCGCAACAACAACAACAACCAGGGCAATGGGCATAACAACGGGGGAAACAACAACAACAACGGCAATGAAGCTCGTGGTCGCGCTTTTGTGCTAGGTCGAGGCGACGCAGTGAACGATCCCAACGTTGTCATGGGTAAGTTTCTCCTCGACAATATTTACGTTACTATTTTATTTGATTCGGGTGCGGATACAAGCTATATGTCTGTGAAAATGTGTCAACTGCTAAAACGTGCACCAACACTTTTACCCACCAAACATGTAGTAGAGTTAGCTAACGGTAAAAGTCTAGAAGCCACGCACGTAGTTCAGGGTTGTAATCTTATCCTAGCTGGTCAAGCCTTCTCCATTGATCTCATCCCCATAGTTTTGGGTAGTTTCGACGTTGTGATTGGGATGGATTGGTTATCCCAACACCAGGCAGAAATCTTGTGCAGCGAAAAGGTTATTCGCATTCCTCGTTCGGGTCAGGAACCTCTAGAAGTTCAAGGCGACAAGAGTGGTGCTGTGGTTGGCATCATCTCTTTCTTGAAGGCTCAGAAGTGCTTACGAAAAGGTCACACAGCCATTCTGGCTCTCGTTACAGACGCATCAGCAAAGGAAAAGAAATTGGAAGATATTCCAATTGTACGTGATTACCCTCAGGTGTTTCCTGAAGACTTACCTGGCTTACCGCCTCATCGTCAGGTCGAATTTCAGATCGAGCTCGCTCCGGGAGCAGCACCCATAGCTCGCGCACCATATCGTCTAGCTCCATCGGAATTGGAGGAATTGTCAAAGCAACTGCAAGAACTCTTGGAAAAGGGTTTCATACGACCAAGCTCTTCGCCTTGGGGAGCTCCAGTACTTTTTGTGAAAAAGAAAGACGGTACGTTCAGGATGTGTATAGACTACCGCGAACTCAACAAGGTGACGGTGAAGAACCGTTATCCTCTTCCGCGCATCGACGACTTATTCGACCAGTTGCAAGGGTCGTGCTACTATTCGAAGATAGACTTAAGGTCGGGGTACCATCAGCTGAGAGTCCGGGATGAGGACGTCTCCAAGACAGCCTTCAGAACTCGTTACGGTCACTACGAGTTTCTCGTCATGCCATTTGGGTTAACGAACGCGCCTGCTGTATTTATGGACCTTATGAACAGGGTGTGCAAACCCTATCTTGACAAGTTTGTCATAGTATTCATCGACGACATCCTAATCTACTCCAAGAGTCAGGAGGAACACGAGCAGCACCTTCGTCTTATTTTGGAACTCCTTCGGAAGGAACAGTTGTACGCCAAGCTTTCTAAATGCGACTTCTGGCTTCGTGAAGTCCACTTCTTAGGCCACGTAGTGAACAAGGATGGGATCCATGTCGATCCATCCAAGGTAGATTCGATCAGGAACTGGCCTGCACCGCGTACACCGACGGAAATACGCCAATTCTTGGGTCTGGCAGGTTACTACAGACGGTTTATCAAGGATTTCTCGAAGATTGCTCAGCCGCTTACGTTACTGACGCAGAAGGGTGTTACCTATCGCTGGGGAGAGCCCCAGGAGACTGCTTTTCAGCACCTAAAGGATAGACTTTGTACTGCACCCATCCTCTCATTGCCAGAGGGCACGGATGACTTTGTGGTTTATTGTGATGCATCCATTCGGGGATTGGGATGTGTGTTAATGCAGCGCGACAAGGTTATTGCTTACGCCTCTCGTCAACTCAAGGTTCATGAACGGAACTACACGACGCACGACTTAGAGCTGGGAGCTGTTGTTTTCGCGCTTAAGATATGGCGACACTACCTGTACGGTACCAAGTGCACGATTTACACCGATCACAGGAGTCTCGAGCATATCCTTAAGCAAAAGGATTTGAACATGCGTCAACGACGATGGGTCGAGTTACTAAACGATTATGAATGCGCTATCAAGTATCATCCAGGCAAAGCCAATGTTGTGGCTGATGCCCTTAGTCGAAAGGACACTTTACCACGGCGCGTGCGAGCGCTACAGCTTACGATTCAGTCTAGCCTCCCTGCACAGATACGAAATGCTCAGGTAGAAGCATTGAAGCCCGAAAACGTCAAGGCTGAAGCCTTACGCGGCTCACGACAGCAAATGGAACAGAAGGCAGACGGTGCTTACTATGTAACGGGCCGGATTTGGGTCCCACTTTATGGCGGTTTACGCGAACTTGTAATGGATGAAGCTCACAAGTCTCGCTATTCGGTACATCCAGGGTCGGATAAAATGTACCACGATATCAGCACTACTTATTGGTGGCCTAGCATGAAGGCCCACATTGCTATGTATGTTGGAAAATGCTTGACTTGTGCGAGGGTCAAGGTTGAGTATCAAAAGCCGGCAGGGCTACTTCAGCAGCCTAAGATACCCCAGTGGAAATGGGAAGAAATTTCCATGGATTTTGTTACGGGCTTACCTAGATCCCAGCGTGGGAACGATACGATATGGGTCATAGTTGATCGACTCACCAAGTCTGCACACTTCCTGCCGATCAAGGAAACGGACAAGTTCTCCACACTCGCAGACGTCTATCTTAAAGAAGTTGTCTCGAGGCACGGGGTGCCCACATCTATCATTTCGGATCGCGATGCACGATTCACGTCAGAACTTTGGCAAGCAATGCATAAATCCTTTGGCTCACGACTAGACATGAGCACAGCATACCACCCTCAGACGGATGGACAGTCTGAGCGTACGATTCAAACACTTGAAGACATGCTTCGGGCATGCGTTATCGATTTCGGCAACGGCTGGGAAAAGCATCTCCCTTTAGTGGAGTTCTCATACAATAACAGTTACCATACCAGCATTCAAGCCGCCCCATTCGAGGCATTGTACGGGCGTAAATGCCGGTCACCCCTCTGCTGGGCAGAGGTGGGGGATAGTCAGATCACGGGTCCAGAGATTGTAGTGGACGCCACAGAAAAGATTGCACAGATACGACAACGCATGGCGGCAGCACGCGACCGTCAGAAAGCCTACGCGGACAAACGTAGAAAGCCATTGGAATTTGAGGTCGGGGACCGGGTTTTATTGAAAGTTTCGCCCTGGAAGGGTGTGGTTCGTTTTGGCAAACGGGGCAAACTGAATCCGCGATACGTCGGACCATTCGAAATTATAGAAAAGATTGGCAAGGTAGCCTACAAGTTGAACCTACCAGCTGAACTCGGGGCAGTTCACAATGTCTTTCACGTATCGAACCTAAAGAAGTGCCTATCAGACGAAACACTCATCATTCCTTTTAAGGAACTTACTATCGACGAGCGGTTGCAGTTCGTCGAGGAACCAGTCGAAATCACGGACCGGGATGTGAAGGTCCTCAAACACAAGAGAATCCCTCTTGTCCGAGTTCGTTGGAACTCCAAACGTGGCCCAGAGTACACCTGGGAACGCGAAGACAGGATGACAGAAAAGTACCCCCAGTTATTCGGGAACAAGGCAACCACTACTGAGGCTGAAGCTACTACTTCGGAATTTCGGGACGAAATTCCAGATCAACGGGGGGAGGATGTGACACCCCAGGAAAATCAGTGAACAGTACAGTTTACCTAGCTTCCTCAGTGAGTGCATACCAAAATTTCGGGACGAAATTTCCAATTAGTTGGGGATAATGTGACAACTCGTACTTTACCGTCTTGTACATTACGTGTAACCATTGAACTAATGTGAATTATGTGATTACATTGTGTGATCGAATATTATGTGCTATGTGATTTCATTAGAATGTGTATGTATGTTATGTGTGCACGAGCCCAAAACCACACACTAAAACCGATCGCACAAAGCAAACCCGTCATACAAGCCCGTTTGGGCCACCTTGAAATCGGACTCCACTTGATACCCGAGTTGGGCTCGGCCCACTCCCCACTCGCAACACAAAACCGAGTTAGGGGTTTTGTTTTACCACTTTTGCAAATCACAAACACACAAACCCTAGAAGCTTTGCTCTCTCTCTCTCTCTCTCGGCTTGCTTGGAACCCGACGGCACACACACACACTTTGAAGCTTGTGAAACGAATCGATCCTCTACCTTCATCCGGTTAGTGATGATGTTATGTTTTTGGATTATTTGTGATATTATGTGATTGCTATCATTCTGTTAGGTGATGTAACTAGGGTGTATGCTTGTAATATTGGTTAAATGTTGATGTTAATTGGATTGTTAATCGGTTCTCATGAATGATTAAGCTATACGGTTACTTGACATGAAATCGGTGATATGTATGTTTGGTGTTATGAGGAATAATTCGGATGGGTTAATAGTCTGAATGTATGCAAACCGGGTAGGATGCATGATAGCCAATGATTTATGATTCGGTATGTTTTTATAATAATCTGATTTTCTGTTCTTGATGTTAATATGAACATGCTTGATACTCATGATTTGAAGTTGAATGAAATCGGAATTAACTGTTGATTGATCGAAATTGTGAAACTGCCTAAGTTGTTTGCTAGAATCACGGATAAGTCAATGCAGGAATTATGGAAATCTGTTACACACACGGTTGCGACTCAGATTGCGAGTCGAAACCTCACCGTCTCGACTCGAGACCACAACAGCATGAACCGTAACCACGGTTGCGAGTCCCGTTGCGACTCGTAACCAGACCATGATGAACCGAGACCACCATTGCGACTCGCAACCAGCTGTTGCGACTCGTAATCTCCGGTTGCGACTCGAGATCTTCGTTGCGACTCGAGACCATCGTTTGTACGCACACTGTTGGGCCTTCACTGTCACGGGCCCAATCTATTGAGCCCAACGATTTGAATTGTGGACTGTTTATTAATGGACTTGTATGCGTTTGCTATTTGGGCCGATTGAGAATCTGGATTGTTTTGTTATTGGGCTGCTTAGGTTATTGGGCCGGGTATTGTTGGACTTAGACAATTGGATCCTCACATGCTATGTCTTATCTGCTTACGTGCGTACATGTTTGCCATGTCTATACGTGATTACTATATACGTGCTATATACGAACCTGACTCGTATAATAACCATGATAGGACGTGAGTGACCATTTACTTGCTACTTATATTCCTTGTGTATCTGCCGAGCAAACCAAGGTGAGTTCACACAGCCAAGGCATGGGATTCCCGGGTTGGGAATTGGGTTGGATATGTTATTGTAAAAGGAGATACTCGTACTTACGCATATACCAGACTATAGACCATCGTCCTCAGGTTAGTCAGGACACGTTACGTAAAGCCTACGTAACCCAGTATATTTGCCATATGTCTCCCGGGTCGGGAAGGACACGTTACGTAAAGCCTACGTAACCCAATACCATCTACTGGCTTCCAGGTCGGAAGGCCACGCTGCGTAAAGCCTACGTAGCCCCACGCGTACCACTGTCCTCGGGGAAGGGCACGTCACGTAAAGCCTACGTGACCCTGTACGTTTTTCTGTTCTCGGTACAGAAGAACACATGGTCGGAAGTTAGTCTAGTAAGTACCGTTAATGAGAAGCCCTCATTAACCAGGATAAACATGGGAAGCCCCCACCTTTATTACACACTAGTATGGGAAGCCCCCACTAGCTATACTTATGCATTACGTTATGAACTTACTTTCTGTGAACTCGCTCAACTAGTTTGTTGATTATTTGCTGCATGCCTTGCAGGACCTTAGGTATACTTGGGAGCTTGCACAGGGAAGGAGCAGGTCGTTGTGGGCAGATGGATCGTTAATGATGTTGAACTCATAACTCGTTTTGAATTTACTTTACTATGCTTCCGCTACTTAACACAGTGTTTGGTTTTTGAAACATCAATCATGTCATGGTGACTTACATTATTTACTTTATATTAAATGCTATGTTTGATATGATTGATGGCTTGATCCTGGTCAGTCACGCTCCCAAGCGGTGGTACTCCGCGGGTGGATTTTGGGGGTGTGACAAAATGGATGTATAAATAAATGAAATGGAGGTATAAATGCATAAATAGATGTTTAAATACATAAAATGGAGTTATAAATAAATGAAATGAAGGTATAACTAATGAAATGAATGCATAAATAAATGAAATTGAGGTACTATTACATGAAATGAAAGTATAAAACATGAAATACATGAAATAGAGGTATAAAAGCTAGAAATATATAAAAAAATAAATTATTCGGTTCGGTTCGGTTCGGTTAATTTCGGTTAACCGATGGTAAAAAAATATCCGTTAACTGACTTTCGGTTAATTCGGTTTCAGTTGATTTCGGTTCGGTTTTGTCGGTTTTCGGTTCGGTTTCGGTTAATGGTTCGGTTATTGCACACCCCTACTCAGGGCGAAGCTTTGTTTTTAGTAGATTAGGGTTTTCTATTCTGAAGGGGATGGCGGCGCAGTTTGTTGCTCGTCTACCTGCTATCCTTATAGAATTTGCCTTGGTGATTGGAATGAAATTCAATTAACGATAAAAAAAATCTTGTAGTGATTTTTCTTTAATGTGGTTTGCATTTTTTGTCCATCAGATTTCTATTTCTATGTTTCATTTTTTGTTGTGTAACTTTGTCTTTAAATTAATGTTTTTCTCTATAAATGCAATTAATGTTTGTCTACGTTTTACGTCATCCCATGGCATAAGTTAGCTTTTTTCTTTGCCTACATTTAATGTAACATGGCGGTTTAAATTCGCACTTTTGTTTTACGCTTTTCCCAGTTTTGCTTGTTGTTTGCTTACTACCTAACACGATTTTGTGACCTACGTCCCGCAAAATCTATGATTGTTCATATAATCATATCTTTCAGCCAGAGGCTTGCCGGAGCTCAACCAGATGCCTGTCGGAATCTAAACAGGTCAGAGATAATGGTTGAGAACTACCTTTCATGGAACCTAACAAAAATATTAAACACTAATAAAAGGAAATTAAAATCAAACAATAAACGGGAAAAAAAGCATAACTCATCGTATTCTATGTGATTATCTATTAAACAATAAAATCAATCACCGTTTTTTTCTTCAACAAACTAGCACCAGTCGTCTAAGGATAAGAAGGGATGGGTAGATAGTTAGAGGAACATGTTGGAATGGGTGGTCTCGGAACAAAACAACAAATAACGACAGATTATTTTGTTCGAAGCCACACATTCCATCACCTTCCCCGAACCTTGTCTCCCTATCCCTCTACCCCACTGTCTTTCAACAAAAACTCCCGAACGGCAGGAACAAAGTAAAATTATTGGGGTTGAGGTATTTACAAATCTGATGGGGGGTTGAGTTTTTATAGGCGAATGTAGAAATATGTTTAGGGTTTTGGGCGGGGTGATAAGGTAATTTCACCTAGAATAAAAGAAAAACAATATCAAAATAGTAAAATAAATCATTTATTTTATAAAATAGTCATTGAATTTAACTAGTAGCAAAAGTATGGGTTATGCTTTAGCCGACGTCTAAAAGTGCGAACTGAGCTGTCAAAAGTGCGGGATAAGCCACCAAATGCGTGAGTTAAGCCTTAGCTGTCACAACCAATGAAATTTATTTGGCGGACGGTAATTGGCTGTAATCATAAATGTATGTTTTCTCAAATCTGAAATTTAATAGCTATTTAGGTGATTTTCTATTTTATATTTATTTGTTGTATACTTTTAAAACCATTAAAGTATTCCCTTAATAAACTAAACACAAGATACATAATATTACATCTGAAATTTATAGTTCATTTATTAATAAATATGTCGTGGTAGAATAAATGTTTATGAATTAATTTACTTTTACTAAATTTATACAAAAGCTTGATTCGGTATTGATGTGTGCGAGGTGTTATATATTTTTGATGTATATTTTAAGCCCTTTTTACACTTTTAGCCAAGTTTTAAATTTATAAAACACGATATTTACTAACACTAAACACACATATGGGCAAGTGCACCCATCGTGGACGTAGTATAGTGTTGGTAAGATACCGAGGTCGTCCAAGGACACAAGAGCTTTTAGTACCGGTTTATCCTCAACGTCTAATCAAATCAAAAAGTTAGAAAAGATTTTTAAACTAAGAAAATAAAAGCTAACTAAATGCTGAAAAATAAAAATAAAATAAAAACAGATAGACAAGATGAATCACTTGGATCCGACTCGTGTATTAGTATAACCTTTGATTATTTTCGCACTTTTGCACTTGTTTAAGAGATTATCTTAGTTATTGTAGTAGGCCCCTCTTTTGAAGGCGACGTTACCCTCAACCCAGTAGTTTGAGTCAGCAAGGATACAATCCTAATGGGTTGGATTATTGGAAGATAATGAATTAAGTTATTAATGCAAATTATGGTAGGCCCCGCTTTTTGCGGTGACGTTACCCTCGGCTAAGTAGTCTGAGTCAGCAGGGATACAGTGCTAAATAGCCGGGTTATAGTATTAATAGTAGTTAACTTATGAGGGGGCCCCGCGATCCAATACCTATGGGCATTAAAAGAGATCCTACTAAATTTGACCCAGGTCCCTTGCAGGACCTCTAAACGCTAAACAAGGGCAAGACCCTTACCAAACCGTTCCCTTAACCCCCGACCAGGTAGCCAACATACCTCCATATAGACCGTGGAGATATGAATGGTGAAAATCTTTTATTTTATATAGACAGTAAAATAATGCCAAGACACCACGGACAAACGATAAGGAAAGATCACCTTCAACATAAGCAACTAGTTATTAAAGTCATTAATACAAAACCAAATAAAAAGTGCAAAAGATTAAAGATAAAAAGTATTATACTAAACACTTGTCTTCACCAAGTGATGTAAGAGACTTAGGCAAACATAGCCTTGATTGTCAAGAACTCTTATGATCAATCTTGGATCCCGAGATGACTCACACACTCTATGATGGACAATGGATGATGGTGGTGGATGATGGTGTTGTGATGGTGGTGGGTGGTGGATGAAGTGTGAGAGAGGTGGTGTGCCAAGGGATGAGTTGCAATGAAACCAAGCACTCCTATTTATAGGCTGAACAGAAGGCTGGGCACGGCCCCGTGTCCGCTGGACACGCCCCCGTGCCTGTCTGACACTCTCTCTCTTCATTAATTGTAATTCGCAATTACAATTAATGCGCCTGCTGTACTTTCACCACGCCCCCGTGTCCGCTGGATACGGCCCCGTGGTGGGCAATAGAAGCTTCTATAGGTTTGTCTTTTCTGCTGCTTCTTGGGCACGGCCCCGTGCTGGCTGAGCACGGGGCGTGTTCAGTCTTCTGCCTTCTCTATTTTGCTTGGGAGGATGCTGTTGAGGAGTCGGGCAATCCACTTATGTTCCTTTTCTTGTATTTATGTTAGATTTAGCTGTCTTTTTGCTTCTTTTGTGAATTTGAGCTCATTTAATCCTGAAAATACAAAAGGAAGACAAAAACACTCTTTTTCCAACATTAGTACTTAAAAAGGGTTAGTTTTATGCCTCATTTGATGTAATTTATATGTTTCATTTTACACACATCAAATACCCCCACACTTGAACTTTTGCTTGTCCTCAAGCAAAACTCTTTAATATGTGGCTTACACTCCCAAATGGAATGGGTAGAAGAGAAGGTTTTGGCTTGTCATAGAGTGTCGGAAATCCAAGATCTTTTTGGGTTTTATTTTTTTATTTATTTACAATCCTATTCGTTATGATTTGTTAGAATGTTTCATAGGAGAAATTACTTATTTGGGCATAACATGCCTTTTTAAAATTCCATTTATATACAAGTTCACATACCTCACGGGAGAAATCACTCACACTCGGCCGAAGGTGTATTTTTAGTGAATCACTCGAGAGCGGCATGGAACTTATTCCTACCATAAGCTTGCCAAGCATCAATCCTCCTCCTTTTTAACTCGTTACCTTTGTAAATATCAAGAGGACGTTTTGGGTAAAGGCTTGGGCTAAAGGTGGGTGAATGGGTTAGTAGAAAAGGGCGAAAAGCGTAAAAAGCGTCGGTTTTCGTAAAACCTTTTGTTTTAGTGACTTTTTATTTCGAAGTATTTCTTCAAAGAAGCTTTTTGTTTAAGAGCTTTGTTTGTTTATTTCTAACTTCATTTTTTTTAGTCACACGAAAACCGAGCTTGTTACTAAAATAAAGGGTAAAAATAAAAAGGGTTTTTAGTGGGTAAAAAGGTTTTAGGGTAAAGAAATGAAAGGTTTAGGCTCAAAGGGGTTAACTAGGGGGATTTTGGGTAGGTGGTAAAAAAAATGAAAAATTAATGGTGTAGAAAGAAAAAGGGTTAGTCCTAATGCCTCCATCATTTACTTACATGGGTTTAAGTTGGTAAGGACCGGGAATGAATCGTCGTGGCAAGTTCTAGAGTCGTAAGAACCAAGCGGCTATTCACACAAGAAACGAAAAATGAGCATTTAGTCTAAAGATGTAAATTTGTATGCTCAATAAAGGCTCAAAACTCACTTTTTGTGGGAATGGGTTTTTCTATGTGATCAAGTATATATAATCAAATTTTAACTAAGCTTGTTATGCCCGTTTCATAATTTTCTTATGTTGGTTCTTTTTATCACGACGCTATTGGTTGTAAACTAAAAAAAAATATAACCTTATTAATTTTAGAATTCCCAACTTAAACTTTAGACAAGTAAAAAATGAAAATTTTTTGAAAAAAATTTTGGGGTGTTTAGCAGTTTCAATAGAGTTTTGTGTAAGGCTTGTTATTAGGGCTTGCAAAGTTTCAAGGTTTTAGCATCCCCCGGCCCCACACTTAAATTACACATTGTCCTCAATGTGTCACAAAAATAAATTTTTAGGTTGATTAGATGTGTAATATGGTGTTTAAAAGCAAAGATTTATGTTACTGGCAGTCTGGACATGGCCCCGCGGGGACCGGACACGGCCCCGTGTTCAGGTGTCAGTAACGAAAATTAAAGAAAAGAAACAGAAGCCTGGACACGGGGGCGTGTCTGGTGAACACGGCCCGTGTCCAGTTACCTGAACTATCCATTTTTCTGCAGGGGGTTCAGCACGGGGCCGTGTTGGTTGAACACGGCCCGTGTTGAACCTTCTGTATCGGAGAAATTGATGTCGAGTTGCCTTATTCTTGTGCATGGGGCCATGTTTCTCGTTTCCCTTATCATCCCTTACCACCATGAGTGTGTTTTATTCCTGCAAATTAAAACTAAAAGATTAAACTAAACTAAGGATAGTTCCGCGGAATGCCTCCGTGGTGCGCCACGTTTATAAGGGTCCTTGGCTAGACCCAATGTGAGGTTATATATTTTCTGAGTGGGATGTTTGGCATCCCATGTTGCACCGTCGGAGAGCAACATCCAAACTCGAATCAATAACCTTCATGTAGTTGACCGGGTCGTCGTCCTCTGTTCTCTTCCCAACCCCGAATTTTACTTCATCATCTCCGTACCTTAGGGTGAGCGTTCCGTCATTCATGTCTACCACTGCTTGTGCGGTGGCGAGAAATGGTCTCCCTAGTATGAGGGGGACTTCGGTGTCTTCTTCCATATCAAGTATGACAAAATCGGCTGGATAGACAAATTTGTTTACCTTTACTAGGACATTTTCGATGACACCTTACGGGAATTTGACGGATCGATCAGCAAGTTGTATGCTCATTTTTGTAGGACTCGTTGTTCCTAGACCGAGTCTTTTAAACATTGATGAAGGCATGAGGTTAATGCTAGCCCCAAGGTCGGCTAGTGCATTACGAACGGGGGAGTCCCCGATCGAGCAGGGAATCGTGAAGCTTCCAGGATCGATTTTCTTTTGGGGAAGTTTGTTGAGTACGAGGGCAGAGCATTCTTCGCCTAAGTTAACTAATTGCAAAGTTTCAATTTTCTTTTTATGAGTGAGGACGTCCCTCATGAACTTAGAGTATTTGGGCATTTGGGTTAGGACATCAATAAAAGGAATATTGACATGCAATTGTTTTAATAGACTTTCGAATTTTGCGAATTGCTCATTGGTATTTTGACGAATTAACCTACCGGGGTACGGAACTCAAGGAGCCTTGGTAGGCTCTGATGATGGAAGGGAGTTCTTCTCCTGCAGAGGCGGGGGTATAGTCTCTTCTGTCGGCGGGGGTGCTTCCTCAGGCCCTACGGTGCGGTTTCGTAACGTGATGAGATGAACTTGCGCTTTTGGGTTTGTTTCGGTATTGCTTGGTAATGCACCTTGTGGTCTCTCGGAAATATTTTGAGCTAGTTGATTTAATTGTTTTTCTATGTTTTGAATACTAGCTTGTTGATTTCTAAAGTTTGATTCTAATTGTAGAAACCTTTCCGAGTTTTTCTTTTCAGTGTCGGAGATGAGGCGAGATTGTGACAACCCGTACCTTTAAGGTCAGCATCGTGTATCGTTACATTCTACGCTTTACTCTGTGTTATGATTGGACGTATGCGATATCGTTTGGGTAAACGTCAACCGATTAAGTTGGTGGTTCATGCTTGTTATCGTTAATATACATGTGTGATTACTTATACTAAACGGTTACGTGAGGATGTTAAACTTGATCTCGGTTCCGAGTTGCAACATTGGGGTTGCGGGTCCAGGTCTCTAATTCGCAGCCCAACCCTCAAGGCCCAAGGCCTAGGTCGGCTTACATGAAGGGGGGCCGTATACTTAGTTTGCAACTCCCACGACGTTGTAGGTTACACAAGAAGCAACCCTATACTCCTCCTCCTTTTCTACACCTCGATGGCAGCAAGAAGAAGCCCTTCACTCGGTCGCGCCATCCGAAGACTCTTTGATACGAAGGCCCACTCTCTAATTCCTTTTCGGTTAGTGTTACACCATACTTTGTTATACCCTCTGATGTACGTGGCTGTGTTTTCATTTCTTAGTCCATCTCTGGTCGTTAGGATGATGCTTGTGTGTTTTATTGATGTTGCGTATGGATTGTGATCATGATAGTTGTGATTTTGATTTAGATCTAAAAGATGTAAATTGTCCGATTGATATGTTAATCTGGAAGTTATTGTTCAAACCATGATTTCGATTAGAATGGTGATAGGTATCTGTTGAAATAACAAGAATTGTTTGATTCGAATTGGTTATAGCCAAAACGATTTGATTTGATATAGAAGTGGTTATGATGTCAACTGATATTGACCAATAGAATAGAGTTGCACAATATTAATGTTCAATGAATTAGTGAAATCTGATGCTATTTGGCACGAGAACAAAATGAATAATTGTTAAAACTAGGGTGCTACTTGATAGAGTATTGAGTTAATGATGATGATATGTAATGAATTCATGATTAATGATAACAATTGTGGAAGAAACGAATATTCATGCTGGCATGGAAGTTTAGATTTGTTTACATAAGGAATTAAATTGCATGATGGCTGATGGATATACTTGGTGTTGATTTGATTTAAACATGAGCATGTGAGATAGTTCTAGTAGAGATAAGGTTAATCAGAGGTAGGTAATGAGTAGGGTCACATGGGTTCATTATAAATGATTTGATCTTGTGTGATTCATGGATAAACGGAACTTGTATTTTCTTCACATGTTGGGCCGAAGACTTTTACATTACTGGACCACTCATATGCAAATTGATACTAGTGATTTGGTGATATGTTGCCACATATAAATGTTATTATATATAAAGGATTTGAAATCTTAGAATCATTTGATATGTCAATTTTGAGTTTTATCAACTGAGAAATTGATAATTTACAATTGTGAATTTATAATTGTAATTACTAATTATGCATCTATAAGTTGCATGTTAGTTTTTCTTTCAGTTATGGGTTACATGATTTATACTAACAGTGATATGTTTTGGGTATCATATAAGGTAGTTTGTACTACCCAAAATTATTTAAAAAAAAATCATGTTAGTAATAAATAATTCATATTATATTTTCTTTATCAATTGGGATGTTATTGTACCATACACATAATAATGATTTGAATATCAGTAGTTGGTTTAGTGATTCAGTATGTAATATATTAACTTGATCACATTGAAGTGTTTGGACACTAGGGGTATTGTAAAACTCTACTTGTATACTTACCAAACTAAATGCATATTAGGTCGTGTGTAACGGACCTCACTAGTATTTAACGTGTAAAGGCACATTATCAAACCGAGCAAGCTAAGGTGAGTTCACTGCACTTTTCTAAGCATGCGTCCCGGTGGTTTGGGACATCTGGTAAACGTTTCTGAAGTGGATACTGGGTAAACTGTTTAATTGGGATGTTGGTTATTGAACACAGTATAAAGCATGTAAGACCCCGTACATCTACCGTGTTGCTGAAGAAGCAACGAGGTATTTAGTTGATAGCGCTATTAGGTTTGGCACCCTCACACCGGGCCGAAAGGACGGGCGTGAACTATTTACCTGGACTTCATGACCAATGCCTAGTTAGAGGCATTGGGGTTGGGCATTCTCATCGTGTACATATAAGACCCCTTACATCTATTCAAGGTTGTTTGATACCTTGACCTCATGACCAATGCCTAAATGGAGGCATTGGGGTTGGGCATTCACATCTAGTCGCCACATACGGTAATCGAGTTAATAACAACATCAAATCAACTTGGTAAACTGTTCTGTATATACATCTGGTAAACTAAACTCGGTAACAAAACTTTGAACTCACCAGCGTCGTCTGACACACTTGTTTGCATGCTTGTAGGTCGTTATCTGTTTGCATTGGAACTTGCTGTCTGGAGTAGCTGGAGTGGTCATGGGTCGACTGGAGGGATTCATGTGATTGAACTATTGATATCATACATTGGTTTTTGAAACAGTTTAACATTGGTTTACTATTTGCTTCCGCTGGACATGTTGGTTTCATTTAAACTCATTGATGGTATTTTACATTAATAATTAAGGATTTTATTCTAAAACTTGTACGCGTGCAATGTAATTAGTGGCTCGTTATTGGTACGTCACACGCCTAACAGGGACATTCCCTAGGTGGTATTTTGGGGGTGTGACAGTTTGGTATCAGAGCCACTGGTTATAGTGAACTTGGTTTTAAAACGTATTTATAAAACCAGACTATAACCGAACAAGTTCTAAATACGACCATGACACTCAGCTCCAGACTGCAAGGTTCGTCTCTCGTTTACTCATTGCACTACATAACTAGTGAACACTTACATATGAAATTGCATGGGATTGCACATTTAGCACAACAGTATGAATTCATGTATTACTTGCATGTGTTATGTGATTGATAGTGTGGTTCACGTTTTGTGGTGTCCTTTGCTTGCTACTCGAGTTTGAAGAACCATTTGACATGAGCTAGGAGGAGCTGAGATGAGCATGCAAATCACAATATTATTGTGGGTGCACACATAATAATAATGTGGCATGCATGTGAGTCCCAGTGAGCCTTAACAAGTGAAGAAGGGGTTCTGTTCTGTTATTTGATCAATGTGAAACGTAACAAGTCTATAGGATTCATAGCAGTGATTGTCCCTACTCGAGCGTGATCTTTTCACTCCTCTCTGAATCTTTTCGAATCTCGATGCTATCGAGTATTACCTGAACACCCATCTGAACGCCTAGCGAACTGTGTAGAATGATAGATAGGTGCTTGTACGAACGTCCCTGAGTTGGATGTTGCAGCGTCAATGATTGGTCTATACCACTCTCACTCCTCTTTGTTTGCTGGAACTCAATGTACCGACGACTTAGACCCCTAATTGCGATTACTTCTGCAACACCCTGGAAACATACCGTGTATTACTCAGTCAACTTGCAAGGACGATGGACAAGAGGGTAAACGTAGTACTTTACCGACCTCAGTATTTGGACGACCCTGATTTCCGGTAACAAACTCCAGTAGATTGACCTCAACTGAATCCTTAACCCTAGTCAGCAGCTTATGGGAGTCAACTCTTACGAATTAATCGGGATATAAACAATGACAACAGATTATAATGTGGAACGTGTGACTACCAGCACAGTGAGTAGCGCGATAGGACGTGGCACAGAGTGTGAAAAGGTGGAATTGATTGGTGAAAGATCGTAGGGCTCCGTTTCAATCAAACGACATTAGAGGGCAACAGTCATGGCAACATCAAGGTACTTGCAATTGTAGCCTACAGTATGGAAATGAAGGTGCCCACGACACGGATTGACTGTTGCTAAATTAAGACGACAACAACCAAGGGAACGACGACAGTACTGGAAATCCTTGTAACGAAAACAATAACACTAGAAATGATGCTCGTGGAAGGGCAATTAGGATTGGCGTGGTCGACGCCAGGAATTTAGCAACATGGTGGCTTGCACGATACTTGGTAACTAATTATTTCGTCTCTGTTCTGTTTAACCCTGATGCTCCTTGAAACTGAACCTGTTGTGGAATTGGCTGATGGCAAGTCAATTAAAACTTCATATGTTCGTTGGGATGTAAACTCGACTTTGTGGGACAAGTGTTCAACATCGACCTTCCCTCTACTATCCTTGATGGTTTCGATGAAGTAGTTAGTGTGGATTAGTATCCAGATACCGCGCAAATATATTTTGTGAGAAGAAAATTTTGCATGCCCTTCTCTCTAGTGTAGAATCGTTATCTGTTCTAGAGCGTCAGAGTGGTGCAAAGGTTAGCGCAAATTCAGCAATGAAAGCCCAGAAGTGGCTACGGAGGGGTTACCCCGCTAGGATAGCATTCATGTTAAGACTAAGGAAAGAGGATCGAGGATCCACCAATTGTTCGTGATTTCTCTCGGTGCACTATTCGAGGAACTTTCAGGTTCACTTTTGCAACTGATTAGGTAGAATCTCAGTTTGATCTCACGACCAAGAGGCGACCTGATACGCGGTTGAAAACCGGTGCTTGTTATTGTTTAACTTAACGTTTTTACGTAAGTTTTAGTTTCGAATAGCCTACTTTTAATCAAGAATGTGTTTTGCAGGTTTGATGGAGTTTAAGGAGCTTTTCGGGAGCTTTACGGGTCATCGGGTCGAAAACCGGAGCACCGGGATGCGTTATGGATCAACCGGAAGTGCAAGGAGCGAAAAATGGAACTTTGGTTTTTAGGGGGCCGTCGGCTACGGGGTCCAGGCCGTCGGCGACGCCCCCTGGATAACCCCGTAGGCTGAGTTCACCCGTATCCAGGTGGTTAGGCCGTCGGCCAAATATGGATTTTTGGGAGCCCGTCGGCGACGGGGTCAGGCCCGTCGGCGACGGGTGCTGGTTTTGCGAAACGCGAACTTTGGCCATTTGGAGTTCTATTTCGATTTCTATTGGTTCTAGCTCATGGAATTCGGGAGTTACACTTTATTGGGAGTTTGAAAACAGGTCTTGGAGCCATAATTCATCTATCCTTCACTACCACTTCATCTCTAATCAAGAATCCATCCTCTCAACAACCCAATTCCTTACCGAATCAAAACCCTAGTTCATCACCATCACAACCCTTCTTCCACCTTCAATCCATCTATCACCATCAACCATTCCCAAACTCTAATCATTCAACCATCCATCTTCAAGCTCCAAGATGACCCAATTCACGTCTCTTACATCCGTTGATCGTACCGTTTACACCATGAGCGGCTAAATTCTTGGAGGTTTCACCCCGGTGTAGGTTAATTGTAAGTCTAGGGTTTGAACAATGTTTTAGTTTGATTTTGTGACAACTTGATTTGTATTTGAATTGATTGACAATTGTCTTGCATTTGAACTATATTTGTGAATTGTCGAGTGAGTTATGAAATTTGACTTTGCGAAATAAGTTTGTGCAATTATGCCTTGTCATTCAAAAGGTTTTATTTGTCCGAAGTAACGAAGTGCATTGTAGTCCGTGTATGCGTTGATAACAATTGGCACCTAAGCTTTGATGATAGAAATCCGTTAATAACATATTCAAGTGAATTAAATCTAAAACGTGTAGGAACCCTAGGATTGCAATAACCGAACCGGGTGTGAACCTTGTTTTCTCTATCATTGTCAAAACCTTTATTTACATCATTGCAATTGTTTGTTTTTAGTAGTCATAATTTACATCTTCAACTCAATCAAAAATATACAAAAACCATATAGCAAGCTTCATAAAAGTGACATTACCTTCATTTCATTCAAAGTCCATTCGCAAACCACATACTCTTCGTGGTTCGACCCCTTGCTACCACTAGCTATTTGTTAAGGTAATTAGGGTATATAAATATTATCTTTGACCGGAGCGCGACTCTCCGATCAAATTTTGGCGCCGTTGCCGGGGAGTGCGTGCGCTTTGTGTTTGGATATTGTTTGAAGTTGTGTGATTAACTGTTTAATTTGTTTTGCTTTCTTTTTGTATTGTCTTTTTTTCTTGTTACGCGGGGTGTGTCACTTGTGCAGGTTACAGGTAGTGCATGCGTACACGAAATTCCGGGAGGACGTCACCTCTAGTCTACGAACCGGAAATTGAAAGACTCGCAAGAAGAAACTTAGCAAGCCGGTTAGAAGCAACTCTTGCTTCTAATCAAACCAACCGAACACCACCACTCACACCGACCATTGAAACCGATTCAATGGCGAATCACAATTCCAACCAAGAATTTAACCCAAACCAAAACCTCCACCCAAATCAATTCCAATCCCGAGGAACCTTTTTCCCCGCTCAAAAGCTACCGGGTGGTAACACCAATGCAAGACCACCCACTCCACCTTTCCGAAACCAAAACACCAACAACACCCAACGAACACCTCAACAACAACGTCTTCACCGACAAGCATCGTTACCTATTAACCTTGATGATCGGAATGTCAACTCCGATCGAAGAGGTAACCGTGATCACGGCAATCCCGTGAACGAAGACCCGTTTTTCAACATCGACGATTTAAGGAATGCAATTCCCGATGACGAACCGTATAGTGTTCCCGGTTATCAATCACCGGAACACGTGAGCATTCATACGGAAAATTCGGACGATGGGGGTTATTATGATGATCGAGCCAATGATGATGAAGATTGGGGTTACTTGAATAGGGGAAACGTATACAATGCTCGAAGGTACGACGATGAGGAGTTTGGGTCTCAAAACGCCAACTATGTTGGGGAAGAGGAATATGGCTACGGGGGTGGAAGAAACAATGGTTATGGGAACAACCGTCAACCACAAAACAACAACCAACGGAACCGGAATGAAGGGTTTTACAACAACAACAATAACAACAACAATGTAAACCCTAACCGGATTCCTTGTTTTGTGGGAGGTGGTAACCCGAGAGATAATTGAAGAGAGGAGCGAAGGGATGAAAGACGGGATAATCGGAGACAAGTCGATCAAGAAGTCAACGGGCCACAACGTCGTCAACAACCTCCACGGGGAGTCAATGACCGTTTTCGACCGATAGTGACCGAAAACAATTCTCCAATAGTATGTGAAAGGAGGATGTTTGATTGTAAACCCCATTACATCAACATTCTTCCTCATTTCAACGGAAGGTCTAACGATGAGCCGTACAGCCATTTGACGGAGTTCTCATCCATTTGTGACACTATTGGAGGACATAATTTCGCACTAGAGGAAGTGAAGCTTCGGCTATTTCAATTTTCATTGAAAGATAAAGCAAAACAGTGGTTCTTTACACTTCCGGCCAATAGTATTCGAACTTGGGAGCAAATGCAACAAGCGTTTTTGGATGAGTACTATTCCATGGCCAAGACCGACGATGCTAGAGATGAAATTCGGTCATTCCGTCAACTTTCAAGTGAACCTCTACATGAAGCATTCACTCGATTCAAAGAACTCATGAGGAGATGCCCACATCACCAAATAGAAAAATGGGAATTGGTGAAATGTTTCGTACGGGGCTTGGATGATGCGACTTGGAATCGGCTTGAGACGACAAGCAATGGTACACTCTTGAGCAACCATGAGGATGACGATTGGGAATTTTTTGAGAGGATGAGCAAACGGTCCAAGCAAAAAGAATCGGCCGATAGAGCAAAAAGGCATCCGGTTTCTCGGTCACTTCCCGATCTCAATTCCAAGGATCGGATTTCCTCCTTAGAACGGGAGATAGCTCAATTGAAAAAGAAGAAAGAGGTGAACGCGGTTCAATTCGAAGTGTGTGAGGATTGTGGTGATATTGGACATAGCACCGAGCAATGTTCAATGGATTCGAGTGGTTACACTGAAGAAGTCAATCAAGTGTATGGAGATAGGAAGCAATATGACATGAACTCCAACACTTACCATCCGGGTTTGAGAAATCACCCCAACTTTCGGTATGGTAATGCTTCAAACCAAATGAACCCGAATTTCCAATCGGGTAACCAAGGAGGAAGCGGGTCATCATACCAAAACCGCCAAAGTGGTAACCAAGGAGGCTACCAACGGAATTACAACCAAGGGTACCAAGGTGGGTACCAAAAGAATTACAACAATCAAGGCGGTAACGGAGGTGGGTCAAACAACCAAACCGGTGGTAATGACTTGAATACAAAGATGGATGTGATGCTTTCGATGATGCAAGAATCCAAGAAGGAGAATGAGATTCGAGACAAAGCACATGAGGCATTAGCAAAACAAGTGGGCCAACTAGCGGAAGAAGTGGCCCAAATCAAGGGAGGCACGGGAAAGCTTCCAAGTGACACTACCGTAAACCCTAAGCATCAAGGGTCGAGCTCAAGGAACACACGTGAGGTACCAATTAATAAAGTTACTTTACGTAGTGGTCGAGTTGTTGATAGTGGTGTCAAAACACCACCACCCCAATTTGTTGAAGGGGTGGTGGAAGATGCTAGTGAGGATGAGCTTGAGGATGGCCAAACGGGTCAAAATAAAAACGATTTGAAAAAGAATAAGGTTACTCCCGTTGTGGCCATTCCCGTCCCCAAGGCTAAGGAAAAGGGTGTGGAGGTTAATACCGCCCCTTACCCCGAAGCATTGAAGGGACCGACGAAAAAGGTTGTAAACAAAAGAGGTCCACAACAAGAAGAGTTGTTGGAAATCTTCAAACAAGTAAAAATCAATTTACCTCTTTTGGAAGCAATTAAACAAGTACCGTCTTATGCTAAGTACTTGAAAGATTTGTGTACCCAAAAACGCACTCACAAATTTCCAAAGAAATTAGATTTAACCGAAAACGTGAGTTCGATTCTTTCGGGTGCACTCCCACCTAAGCTCCAAGATCCGGGTGCGCCTATCATTTCAATTCAAGTGGGCGATTTTAAAATCAACCGGGCACTTCTAGATCTTGGTGCTAGTGTAAGCATTTTACCGGGTAGTTTGTATGACCAATATGAGTTTGGTCCACTTCAATCGTCAAACACTACCGTGGTGTTAGCCGATTTGACACCTAAACTACCCCGTGGAATTGTTTCGGATGTGATAGTGAAAATCGAGGATTTTTACTACCCGGTGGACTTTCTTGTACTTGATTATGTGGCCAAGGACCCAACCAAGCAACCTACGGTGATTTTGGGTCGACCGTTCTTAGCAACTGCAAATGCTCAAATTGATTGCAGAACGGGGACGGTTGACATGACATTTGGAAACCGGAGGTTGAGGTTGCATGTTTTTTCCGGACTTATGAGCCCTTCAGTTGATGATGAATGCTTTATGGCAGACATTGTTGACACGTGTATACCTCTTTGCGACACAGTCGTTTATGGGGAAAACACAATGGAGGATTGTTATGTGTTTGACAGGTCACAGGTGGAGGTGGAACGAAGCATGGACGAGGAAGTGAGGAGTTTAGAGGTGCTTGCGGTTAGAGAAGGAAAACCGACATGGACGCACCAAGTCGAGAGCTTACCGGAGAGCATTGATACTAAATTGAAGCCGTCTTTAGTGGAGCCTCCGGAAGTTGAGTTGAAAGCATTGCCAAAGCATCTCAAGTATGCTTATGTTGGAGAGGGCAATACTCTCCCGGTTATCATTGCATCAAATTTAACCGGAGAGCAAGAGAAAAAGTTGATGGAGGTGTTGGTCACCAATCGGGCGGCGATTGGATGGACCATTGCGGATTTGAAGGGTATTAGTCCCTCGGTGGTGATGCACAAAATCATCACGGAAGAGAATGTGACTCCCGTTAGAGATGCGCAAAGATGGTTAAATCCGAACATGCGGGAGGTCGTGAAGAAAGAGGTGTTGAAGTGGCTTGATGCGGGTATCATTTACCCGATCTCGGATAGCCAATGGGTGAGCCCAACACAAACGGTTCCCAAGAAAGCCGGCATACAAGTCGTCAAAAATGACGCAGGTGAAGAGGTAGCTACCCGGCCGGTAACCGGGTGGCGAATTTGTATTGATTATAGGAAGTTAAACACCGCAACTTCCAAAGATCATTTTCCTTTACCGTTTATTGATCAAATTGTTGAGAAATTATCGGGGCAAAAATTTTATTGCTTCCTAGATGGTTATTCCGGTTATAACCAAATTGCCATCCATCCGGAAGATCAATCAAAGACTACCTTTACATGCCCTTACGGTACCTTCGCATTTAGGCGGATGCCGTTTGGATTATGTAATGCTCCCGCCACCTTTCAAAGGTGCATGA
Source organism: Helianthus annuus (assembly GCF_002127325.2). Lineage (NCBI taxonomy): Eukaryota > Viridiplantae > Streptophyta > Magnoliopsida > Asterales > Asteraceae > Helianthus > Helianthus annuus. The sequence continues at coordinate 14,741,378 of NC_035437.2, read as the reverse complement.
TGAGTATCTTCTCCGATATGGTGGGAGAGTCTTTAGAAATCTTCATGGATGATTTCTCAATTTTTGGATCATCGTTTGAGACTTGTTTGGACCAACTAGATAAAGTGTTAAAAAGATGTGTTGAAACTAGTTTGGTCCTAAGTTGGGAAAAGAGCCATTTTATGGTTCAAGAGGGAATTGTGTTGGGGCACGTGGTGTCAAGTCGTGGGATAGAGGTTGATCGTGCTAAGGTACAAGTCATATCTACTTTACCTTATCCCACGACCGTTAAAGGTATTAGGTCATTTTTAGGTCATGCGGGGTTTTATAGGAGGTTTATAAAAGGGTTTAGTGATATTACAAAACCCTTATGTAATCTTTTGTTAAAAGACCAAGACTTTAATTTTGACAAACAGTGTGAAAATGCCTTTAATGTGTTGAAACAGAAATTGGTTGAGGCCCCAATCTTGCAATCACCAAATTGGTCATTACCATTTGAAATTATTTGTGATGCAAGCGACTATGCGGTTGGGGCCGTGTTGGGTCAACGGGTAGACAAAAAGCCGGTTGCCATTTATTACGCAAGTAAGACTCTCTCGGATGCACAACTTAACTATACAACAACTGAGAAAGAGCTACTTGCGGTGGTTTATGCATTAGATAAATTCTGGGCTTACATATGGGGTAGCAAAGTTATTATCTATTCTGACCACAGTGCTGTTAGGTACCTCATGGAGAAAAAGGATGCTAAGCCGCGGTTGATCCGATGGGTACTCCTATTACAAGAGTTTGATTTGGAGATCCGGGACAAGAAAGGAAGCGAGAATGTGGTAGCCGACCATTTGTCTCGATTGAGTGTAGAGGATTCCTCCTGTGAAGAAATTAATGAGACTTTCCCAGATGAGCAAATTTTAAAAATTGGAATATTACCATGGTATGCTAATATTGTCAATTATTTGGTTACAGGTGACTTGCCGGCTCATTGGGATAGAAGGAAGAGGTTGCACTTCCTGTCTCAAATCAAGTATTACACGTTGGAGGAACCGGACTTATTCAAGATTTGTCCGGATCAAGTCGTTCGAAGATGCATACCCGACGAGGAGATTCCTAGCGTCTTGATGCACTTGCATTCATTTGCCTGTGGGGGCCATTTTTTTAGTGGTCACAAAACCGGGCACAAAGTGCTCAATAGCGGCCTTTATTGGCCGACTATTTTTAAGGATGCTTTTAACTTCGCTAAAAATTGTGTTGAGTGTCAAAAGTTAGGGAGCATATCAAAAAGGGATGAGATGCCCATGCAACCGATCCTTATTGTAGATATTTTTGATGTATGGGGGATCGATTTCATGGGCCCATTCCCTAATTCGCATGGCAACTTATACATTTTGGTGGCGGTCGATTATGTATCCAAATGGGTCGAAGCGATTGCCACTAAAACGAATGACCACACCGTTGTTTGCAATTTTGTTCAAACGAATATAATTTCTCGATTTGGGGTTCCCCGGGTAATCATTAGTGATGGGGGATCTCATTTCAAGAATTTTAACTTTGGCAAACTTTTGAAACGGTATGGTGTTGACCATCGAATTGCTACTCCCTACCACCCACAAACAAGCGGTCAAGTTGAGGTTTCCAATAGGCAAATAAAAGAAATTTTGCAAAAGACCGTTCGACCCGACCGAAAGGATTGGTCAACGAAGTTAAATGACGCTTTATGGGCTTATAGAACGGCTCATAAAACACCTATTGGAACCACTCCTTATCGTTTAGTTTATGGGCGAAATTGTCACTTACCGGTTGAGCTTGTGCATCGTGCTTGGTGGGCTATAAAAGAGGTTAACATGAAATATGACGATGCAGGAAAGGAGCGAAAGTTAAAGCTTTGTGAGTTGGAGGAGCTTAGGGAAGAAGCGTATGAGTGTGCCTCAAAGTACAAGGATGATATGAAGAGGGCACATGACGCGAAGTTAAAGCCAAAGGAGTTTGAAGTGGGTCAAAAGGTTTGGCTTTACAATTCGAGGCTTAAATACTTCCCCGGAAAGCTCAAGAGTAAGTGGATGGGCCCGTATGTGATTACACGGGTCGGGAAACTTGGAGATGTTACAATCAAGGACCCGAAGGACGGGTCGAAGCAAACAGTTAACGGCCATCGCCTTAAACCATTCCTTGATGGTAATGAAGAGAAAAAGGATGCAAGTGTGGAGTTGGTATGTTTCTTGGGAAGCGTACCAACATATGAGGTGAATTAAAAGGACCGGTAACACGTTTTGTAATGTTATGTATACTTATTCAATTGTTTGCGTAATTGGATGTGAATCGTTTCCGTTTCATACTAACCTTTCTTGATTGTGTGAAGTTCGGGCATTCCAAACGGGTCGTGAAGATACAAGGTATGTTTTAGACTTGATTTGGTGCATTGAGGACAATACACGACTTTTTGGGGGGTGGTAGGGCCGTTAACGGTTATTTGTTTATAAATTTTAACTTATAAAAAAAAATCACAAAAACATTTTTAAGAATTTTTAGGAATTTTTAATGTACATAGTCCTTTTGGTAAAATGTCATAATTTTCCTCCTATTTTTCAAAAAAAAAAAAAAAAAAAAAGGGGGTGACCGTCGGCGACGGCTTATGGAAATAGCCCGTAGGCACCATTTTGCCCGTCGGCAGATTGATAACCCGTCGCCCCCCACTTAATTTCCAAGACCCGTCGGCGACGGTGGGGGACCCGTCGGCGACGGGCTCTCAATTTGTCTCCGACGCAGCTCGTCCCCATGGTTTAAAAAAACGATTTAACTCTTATTCTCACCTCACCAAACCTCATTCAAACCCCTTGGTCACCACAATTTCGGTTCATAACATCCTTGCACCATCTAGAGACCACAAACTCCCTGCTCTCTCTCTCTCCTAATTACCCAATTCCTTCATCTTCTCCATCTTCCTCCTCAAGAACCCTAAACCTCCAACTTACCATAACTCTCTCAATTCTCCACCAAATCCACTGATTCTTGGGTCCATCTTGAGTAATTTTTCAAGACGAACAAAACCCCTAACACGGTTTTCATCAATTCTTGCTATTGTGCAAGATTTCTGGACGTGTTCTTTAGGGTTTTGAAAGGGTGTGCATTAAAAGTGCTTGTTTGTCATCTTTTCTTAGTTCTTCTTGTCTAACAACACCAAAGGTATGGATTCTTCTTAAATTTATGTTTGATTATTATATATTAGTGTTTTTCTTCTGAAATTTTAAACTTTTTGGTTTAAGAGTAGGTTGTTTAGACAATGTATGTTATGATAGTATGATTTTGAGCAAGATTAGTGGTTTTGAATGGAATTTGAGCATGTCATAACCATAGTGAAGTGATTACACTGTTATGAACATGATTGAAAATGAAAATGATGTTGAAATTTTGTTGAAATTATATGAGATTGTACGATTAACAAAAGATTAATAAGTTTATGACAAAGTGAGCGACTTTGGAAGTTTAAAGAGGCGACTTTGCGTATACTTGTTAACTAAATTGTCAACATCATACATCATGTTCAAAGTTTGGGAGTTAATGAAGGTTGAATCTATATTGATGTTTTGCTTGTTTTTGATTGTAGTCATGGCAGGAAGCAAGAGACAAAAGACTACGGGTCAAGCTTCATCATCTGGGATTGGGTCTTCTTCCAGTTTAATACCGAAGAAGTGGGAGCAACCGAGCACCGTTGCAGAAAATGATGCAAGATTATACCGACAAGATTGGGAATGGGCAAAGTTCAGGGATAGTCAAAGTGCCAGAATTTGGGATGACGAAAAGAACAGACAGTTGTCGAGCTACCAAGATAGAAAGTTGGAAGCTAAGTTGTGGAAATGGAAGATGACAAACGGGGTGAACACGTCGGTTCCAACAAGAGTAATATGTGAACGGACCGTGAATGTAGAAGAATTCCGGAACATCGGAATTGTACAAATGTTTGAGAGGTTGGGATGGGAGAGCGTTTTGGATTGGTGTGAAGACAATACTCACCGGATTTACTTGTCGGAAGTATGTGAGTGGTTGTCCACTTTGAAGCTTGTAAACAAGAATGAATCTCCTTCGCAATGGAAGTTAGTGGGGAAGACATCTCGAGGAAACATGACGATGTCTTTCGAAACTATGAATCGTATTGTTGGGTTTGACTCTTTGGGGGTACAAGCCTATGATTACCCATCCATTGAGAATTTTTTGGATAATCATTTGAACACCAACGATATAGATCAATTGATAGATGTTATTTTGCCAACCCACCCAGGGGGTGACATGAAAAGGAAGCATATGTCGCTCGAGGGAAAGATCCTTCAAGGGATCTCGGTTGAGAACATTTTAGCAAGATTTGGTGATCGTGGGGGTGTGAGAGTAAGTGATTGCAGGGTGGTGCATGCCTTATTGTATGGGACCCCGACACTGTCGTGGAGGCACATAGTCATGATGAACACATGGGCTACCAGGGAGTCGTCTCAGAGGCGGTTTATTCCGTATGCACGCCTCATTAGTGCCATGCTTGTGCAGCAGAATTGCTTGCCCTCGGAAGCACTATGGGTCTCTAAGCCAGTGGAGGAATTTACTTGGGGTTACATGAAGAAAAATTGGAGGATAGAGGTCAAGTTTTCGAGAAATAGGTATGTGGTGACCGATGATTTGGGGAACAAGTTTGGGGTTCGTACTTTCGGGGCACCACCTGTGCAGGAAGAAGATGTGGAGATGGAGGAAGAAGAGGAAGAAGAGGAGGAAGCTGAACCCTCCGAGGCACGAAGGCCAAGGCAACGGTATATGCGGCCACATAGGGAGATAAACGCTGAGGTGGCAGGTTTTGTGACCCGACGACGGGTACCCTCCTACAAAAACTTTGACAGGGGGCAACAGGAGATATATGATAATGTCTCCGCGTGTATAGGAGAGGGTCGGGAATACAATCAAAGGAGAGAAGCTTGGCAAGGGTCTTACGGAGCTTCAATGCAAGAATATTGGGACGCTCAAGGAGCCCAACGGGAAAGGATGAATAAATTCATGGAAGAGCAGGAAATGTTCCAGGCCATGCAAAGGTCACAAATGGAACATTTAGCAAAGATGCAGGAGGACGAAGTGGCCCGAAGACGGGCGTGGGAAGAAGAAGAGGCGGCGCATCGACAACAAGAAGCAGAAGCAAACCGCCGCCGGTGGAGTGCTATGTATGTCTCTCAACAGATGGCGATTAATAATGCCAAGGTGTTGCATGATCAGGAGCGACACCATCGAGACTACCAAGCCGGCCTCCCCTTCGCCGAACACTCGGGGTGGACGAATTACTCCGATCTTCCCTATCCTCAAGGCCCATCCGACCCGACTCCGCATTGGCCCGAAGCGGTGGGGTCCAGCTTCATCCCCATCCCGTACCAACCACCGCCTCAAGGGGAGCAAAGCCCCTTAGATACCTATAGGGAGATGTTCGAGGCCCTCACTGGTTATCCATACCAACCCAACCCGCCAACGGATCCAAATGAGCGATATCAGCGGTAGAGGTATGGTATGTTCTATGTTGTTGTTGTTGTATATTACTTTCCGTTATTTCTTTTCGTTTTTATTTAATTTTTGCCTAGTTAAATGAACTTTGTGGGTGTGTTCCCTATATAACCCTCACGAGACCGACTCGTCCTCCCGAGCTATCGGGAGGTTTAAAGGGCTTGTTGCATACGCTAAATGCAACCGTGATTCCTACGAAAGTGAGTTAGGCTTGTTATTGTTGTAAATTATTTTTCCACATAAATCAAAGTAAATAATGTATGGCTTGGTAATAATTTCATAAAAGTGGTAGAATTAGGTAATTAACAAATTTTGATGGTTGTGAGAAGCATGCTTCTACACAAGGGTTAAGATTTGTAGGTACACTATGTTCGTGAGACGACCGCTTAGTTGAAAAGATGAAGAGCGCACAAGGAACTAGCGAAAAACCAGGTGCATACGTTTCTTTTTACCTTTGATTTGTAGTTAGCAAATATGTGGATTGTATCTTGTATCTTGTATTTTATTTTCCGGGGTGTAATCTTGGGGAGGTTAGCCGTGTCACATCCCTTGTGCTTTACAACTCTAGTTCTTACATATTGAGGACAATATGTACCTCAAGTGTGGGGATGGGGGAGTAGTAAAAATTTTCGATTTTGACCCATTCATTTAAATACTACACATTGAGGACAATGTTTACCTCAAGTGTGGGGATGGGGGAAAATTTCAAAAATTTTTCAAAAATGTCTTATTTTCAAAGCAATCTCAAAAGCATAAGTAACCAAGTCAACGAGGGATGTCACAAACCATTTGGTCTTTTGTCATGGTCAAGTTCAAATTAATAAGCATATCGGGTATTTAGTGGGTGGTTATTTGAGAATAATTCGCCTAAGGAACTAGCAATGTATGCATATCGCATATCATACCCTTATACGTGAGGTTTGAGCCTTTATACATCATAGATTCACATTTACATGTTTCTTTGTTGAGTGGGCCATTAGTCGCGTATGGTAGAACTTGCAACTTTTGATACATTCGAGACTATAGACCGAATACAAGCACGAGAATGATTAAGGCATTAGGTAAACCTTTTCCTTTTAAACCATTTATCCATCCTTACCCAAACAAGTCCCCTAGTCGCCCAATTTGAGCCTAAACCTTTCGTTTGATCACCCACTTAGCCATAACCATAAGCCTTTTCTTTTTAAACCCGTGTGATGAAAATTCGATTATAGGAAATTAAGTTTGTATAGTTGTGATTCATAAAAAAAAAAATGTTGCGAAAAAGAATGAAAAAGCAGTGAGAAAAACACAAAAAGATGTGCTAGTAGTTTATTGAATAAAAGGCGAAAGTTTTTGCCCATTTTGGATGTTTATAGTTTGCTTTTGTTTAGGATAGTCTTTTGTAATAAAATTCGAATTTTTCATCACCATAGCCACTTAAAAATATCCTATTCCTACCCTTCGCCTAGCCCCGTTACAACCCCTCAAAGACCTTTTGACTTGTGCTTAGTATTTGTGTTCGATAGTGGAGAATGATTGAGTTGCAAGCCTATGCGGGTACGTGTTCTATTTGGTTTTGAGCGATTAATTGTTGAAAAGCTAATACATTACACATGTTAGCAAACTTTAAGCCGAGTGGAGAGCACATTGTGAGGGATATGCATGATTTGTTAGTTTTACGGGCGGGTTAATCTTGGGTAACCATCTGTGTATCTAAAGCACGTCACCGCTAAATACATTGAATATTGTAAAGAGTTTGAACTTTTGTATGACATTAGACCTTAACCTTTGTCTCGGGAATGGGATGTATATTCGTTGTTTGACCCACGTGAAAGTGAAAAACAGATTTGCTTGAGGGCAAGCAAAAGACAAGTGTGGGGATGTGATACGCGGTTGAAAACCGGTGCTTGTTATTGTTTAACTTAACGTTTTTACGTAAGTTTTAGTTTCGAATAGCCTACTTTTAATCAAGAATGTGTTTTGCAGGTTTGATGGAGTTTAAGGAGCTTTTCGGGAGCTTTACGGGTCATCGGGTCGAAAACCGGAGCACCGGGATGCGTTATGGATCAACCGGAAGTGCAAGGAGCGAAAAATGGAACTTTGGTTTTTAGGGGGCCGTCGGCTACGGGGTCCAGGCCGTCGGCGACGCCCCCTGGATAACCCCGTAGGCTGAGTTCACCCGTATCCAGGTGGTTAGGCCGTCGGCCAAATATGGATTTTTGGGAGCCCGTCGGCGACGGGGTCAGGCCCGTCGGCGACGGGTGCTGGTTTTGCGAAACACGAACTTTGGCCATTTGGAGTTCTATTTCGATTTCTATTGGTTCTAGCTCATGGAATTCGGGAGTTACACTTTATTGGGAGTTTGAAAACAGGTCTTGGAGCCATAATTCATCTATCCTTCACTACCACTTCATCTCTAATCAAGAATCCATCCTCTCAACAACCCAATTCCTTACCGAATCAAAACCCTAGTTCATCACCATCACAACCCTTCTTCCACCTTCAATCCATCTATCACCATCAACCATTCCCAAACTCTAATCATTCAACCATCCATCTTCAAGCTCCAAGATGACCCAATTCACGTCTCTTACATCCGTTGATCGTACCGTTTACACCATGAGCGGCTAAATTCTTGGAGGTTTCACCCCGGTGTAGGTTAATTGTAAGTCTAGGGTTTGAACAATGTTTTAGTTTGATTTTGTGACAACTTGATTTGTATTTGAATTGATTGACAATTGTCTTGCATTTGAACTATATTTGTGAATTGTCGAGTGAGTTATGAAATTTGACTTTGCGAAATAAGTTTGTGCAATTATGCCTTGTCATTCAAAAGGTTTTATTTGTCCGAAGTAACGAAGTGCATTGTAGTCCGTGTATGCGTTGATAACAATTGGCACCTAAGCTTTGATGATAGAAATCCGTTAATAACATATTCAAGTGAATTAAATCTAAAACGTGTAGGAACCCTAGGATTGCAATAACCGAACCGGGTGTGAACCTTGTTTTCTCTATCATTGTCAAAACCTTTATTTACATCATTGCAATTGTTTGTTTTTAGTAGTCATAATTTACATCTTCAACTCAATCAAAAATATACAAAAACCATATAGCAAGCTTCATAAAAGTGACATTACCTTCATTTCATTCAAAGTCCATTCGCAAACCACATACTCTTCGTGGTTCGACCCCTTGCTACCACTAGCTATTTGTTAAGGTAATTAGGGTATATAAATATTATCTTTGACCGGAGCGCGACTCTCCGATCACGACCCTGACTACTTGTACCTCTTATCGTCTTGCGTCTGGAGGGTCGCAAGAACCGTCAGTTAACCTTAGGAATCGTTGAACAATGGTTTTTTTCGGATCTAGCTTTTCGCTTTGGGGAGCCCCAGTTATATCCGTGAAGATAAGCCTTTTCGTATGTATTATCAAGAACTCAACAAGGTGACAATCAAGAACCGTTTGCCTCGACCATGTATTGACAACCTGTTGACCGGCTACGAGGGTTAAGCTTCTATTCGAGGGTTGACTAACGCACGAGCTATCATCAGATGGAAGTCCAATGGGAGAATGTTCCTACAACGGCATATCAAACGTAGTACGACCATTGCGACTTCGTATTTTACGACTTTGGGTTAATCAACACACCAGCAGCTTTATGGATCACATGAATCGACCTTGTTTATTGAGGACGTTTTGAATCATTTCCAGGAGAAAGGAACACCCTGGGCGGCATGGCATCATACCTTAGAGCTCCCGAGTGAGCAACCACTATTCGAGAGCTACATTTTTGGCCACGTAATCAACGAAGTGGAATACACGTGGATCTCGCTAAGATCCATTTTGTTAGAAATAGATCGACATCAAAGATTCCTTCGGGGATACAACAATTCCTTGGTTTCACTAGATACTATTGCAGATTCATCGAGTGATTTTTGAAGGTCTTGCAACTTTAATCTCTTGAGCACAGCAGGGTGTTGTGCATTCGTGGGAGATAAAACGGGAGGGCGTCTCTTCAGCTTTTGAGACCCAATACCTACAACGCCCTGAGCATCGTCTTCACCTTAGAGTACGGGAAATCTAGTGGCATACCATGATGGTTCGAATCAGAGTCCCAGTTACACACCGATACAACACGAGAAAGTGATGGCTTACGTAGTGGAGTTACAAGAAGAGTTGCACGAATCACAACCTGCGATGGAACCCATGGTCTTTGGATTTAAGTTGGAGGCATTACTTGGACGGTACCAGATGCGCTACTTAGACCGATCACAAGGGCCTCCCGTGTACCTTTGTTTCGAAGGAGCTAAAACATGTAATGACATCGCCAGATGGAACTTTTGAATGATTGCGACTGTGAAACCTGAGAGTGCACGAGCTTTGCAACTCACTATCGACTCTAACTTACCTGATCAGACTCGCTCTGTTCAAACTGGAGAACTGAAGGGAGAGAATTTGCAAGTTAAACCCATGTGGGGCATGGAGAAGCAACCGTTGGCAGTTCGGACGATATTCCCTACCTCATGGAACGAATGTGGGTCTCATTATACGGCAACTGTAGGGAACTCGTGTGGAGCAAGGCACACCGGCCTCGATATTTAGTCATCTGGTTTGTGATGAGAGATATTAGGATCTATAAAATATAAAATCTAGTATTGATGACCGGGCAGGAAGGCCCACATGTATGTGAACGATGTTTGACTGGTGCGAAAGTCAAGGTGGAATACCAGAAACCTACTGGTTTGTATCAGCAACCAGAAACACCCATATGGAAATGAGATTAGACTACAGTGGATTCTGTCATTATTAGTCTACTTACAACTTGAAACGGAAACACTATCACCTGGGTGATCGTTGATAGTCTCATGTAACCAGTACACCCTCTTGCAATTAAGGAAACTGGCGAGTCTTCACAGCTTGCGAATATTCCTCTGAGAGAGGCGGTTTTTAGGCACGAGGTGCCAACTTCTGATACCTTTGATTCTGATCTATACCAGATTCATGGCAGACAAAACACAACACCCTCTACTCATGTCTAGGCATGAGCACTGCTCATCACCGTAGATATGTTACGAGCATGTGTATGATTAACTTTAGTAAAACTTTGAGGACGCTTACCTTTGGATGAGTCCTACAGCAGCAGATACCATTCTAGTATTCAGACAGCTCCGTTTGAGGCATTGTATGGATGATAATGCCAACCTCCTTGTTGGACTAAGGTGATTGACAACTTAGTTACGAGTCCAGGACTTGTACTCGAAACCCTTGGGAAAATTGTTTGGATCGGGAATCGTTTGATGGCAACGCGTGATCGTCAGGAAAGCTGATAAGCTTAGAAAGCGCTGGAAGATCGTTGTAGGCGATCGTATCATGTTGGAAGTCTCACCATGGGAAAGGGTGTGGTACGCTTGGGAAGCGTGGCACGCTTAACTTACATCAGGTGGGCCATATAACATTCTGGGAAGAATCGGTAGCGTGACCTACAAACTCGAGTTACCTGATGGATTGGGTAACGTACACGATGTCATTTATACCTCGGATCTAAGGCAGTGTTTGTCCGGTGAAATACTTGTGATACCTCTACTGGAGCCTAAGATTAACGACAAGTTGCTGTTGTCGAGGAATCTATCGAAAACATGGACCAGGAAATCGAGGTTCGTTAACATAGTTGAATTCCAATCGTGAGAGTTTGTTGGAAACCAAGACGTGGACCGGAGTTCACGTGGGAACACAAGGATTTGATAAAGCTCTAGTATCATCAATTGTTCAGGCGGTTGAATCAATTTTTGCGGTCATTGGCGAATTTCGGGACGAAATTCCCTTTCAAGTTGGGGATGATGTGGCACCAGGGGAAAATCCACAGCCATCCTAAGCTATCACTCGAACTATCACTCCTTTTCGCTTAAACGACTTACCAAATTTCGGGACGAAATTTCCTTCAAGTTGGGGATGATGTGACAACCCGTACCTTTAAGGTCAGCATCGTGTATCGTTACATTCTACGCTTTACTCTGTGTTATGATTGGATGTATGCGATATCGTTTGGGTAAACGTCAACCGATTAAGTTGGTGGTTCATGCTTGTTATCGTTAATATACATGTGTGATTACTTATACTAAACGGTTACGTGAGGATGTTAAACTTGATCTCGGTTCCGAGTTGCAACATTGGGGTTGCGGGTCCAGGTCTCTAATTCACAGCCCAACCCTCAAGGCCCAAGGCCTAGGTCGGCTTACATGAAGGGGGGGCCGTATACTTAGTTTGCAACTCCCATGACGTTGTAGGTTACACAAGAAGCAACCCTATACTCCTCCTCCTTTTCTACACCTCGATGGCAGCAAGAAGAAGCCCTTCACTCGGTCGCGCCATCCGAAGACTCTTTGATACGAAGGCCCACTCTCTAATTCCTTTTCGGTTAGTGTTACACCATACTTTGTTATACCCTCTGATGTACGTGGCTGTGTTTTCATTGCTTAGTCCATCTCTGGTCGTTAGGATGATGCTTGTGTGTTTTATTGATGTTGCGTATGGATTGTGATCATGATAGTTGTGATTTTGATTTAGATCTAAAAGATGTAAATTGTCCGATTGATATGTTAATCTGGAAGTTATTGTTCAAACCATGATTTCGATTAGAATGGTGATAGGTATCTGTTGAAATAACAAGAATTGTTTGATCCGAATTGGTTATAGCCAAAACGATTTGATTTGATATAGAAGTGGTTATGATGTCAACTGATATTGACCAATAGAATAGAGTTGCACAATATTAATGTTCAATGAATTAGTGAAATCTGATGCTATTTGGCACGAGAACAAAATGAATAATTGTTAAAACTAGGGTGCTACTTGATAGAGTATTAAGTTAATGATGATGATATGTAATGAATTCATGATTAATGATAACAATTGTGGAAGAAACGAATATTCATGCTGGCATGGAAGTTTAGATTTGTTTACATAAGGAATTAAATTGCATGATGGCTGATGGATATACTTGGTGTTGATTTGATTTAAACATGAGCATGTGAGATAGTTCTAGTAGAGATAAGGTTAATCAGAGGTAGGTAATGAGTAGGGTCACATGGGTTCATTATAAATGATTTGATCTTGTGTGATTCATGGATAAACGGAACTTGTATTTTCTTCACATGTTGGGCCGAAGACTTTTACATTACTGGACCACTCATATGCAAATTGATACTAGTGATTTGGTGATATGTTGCCACGTATAAATGTTATTATATATAAAGGATTTGAAATCTTAGAATCATTTGATATGTCAATTTTGAGTTTTATCAACTGAGAAATTGATAATTTACAATTGTGAATTTATAATTGTAATTACTAATTATGCATCTATAAGTTGCATGTTAGTTTTTCTTTCTGATATGGGTTACATGATTTATACTAACAGTGATATGTTTTGGGTATCATATAAGGTAGTTTGTACTACCCAAAATTATTTAAAAAAAAATCATGTTAGTAATAAATAATTCATATTATATTTTCTTTATCAATTGGGATGTTATTGTACCATACACATAATAATGATTTGAATATCAGTAGTTGGTTTAGTGATTCAGTATGTAATATATTAACTTGATCACATTGCAGTGTTTGGACACTAGGGGTATTGTAAAACTCTACTTGTATACTTATCAAACTAAATGCATATTAGGTCGTGTGTAACGGACCTCCCTAGTATTTAACGTGTAAAGGCACATTATCAAACCGAGCAAGCTAAGGTGAGTTCACTGCACTTTTCTAAGCATGTGTCCCGGTGGTTTGGGACATCTGGTAAACGTTTCTGAAGGGGATACTGGGTAAACTGTTTAATTGGGATGTTGGTTATTGAACACAATATAAAGCATGTAACACCCCGTACATCTACCGTGTTGCTGAAGAAGCAACGAGGTATTTAGTTGATAGCGCTATTAGGTTTGGCACCCTCACACCGGGCCGAAAAGACGGGCGTGAACTATTTACCTGGACTTCATGACCAATGCCTAGTTAGAGGCATTGGGGTTGGGCATTCTCATCGTGTACATATAAGACCCCTTACATCTATTCAAGGTTGTTTGATACCTTGACCTCATGACCAATGCCTAAATGGAGGCATTGGGGTTGGGCATTCACATCTAGTCGCCACATACGGTAATCGAGTTAATAACAACATCAAATCAACTTGGTAAACTGTTCTGTATATACATCTGGTAAACTAAACTCGGTAACAAAACTTTGAACTCACCAGCGTCGTCTGACACACTTGTTTGCATGCTTGTAGGTCGTTAGCTGTTTGCATTGGAACTTGCTGTCTGGAGTAGCTGGAGTGGTCATGGGTCGACTGGAGGGATTCATGTGATTGAACTATTGATATCATACATTGGTTTTTGAAACAGTTTAACATTGGTTTACTATTTGCTTCCGCTGGACATGTTGGTTTCATTTAAACTCATTGATGGTATTTTACATTAATAATTAAGGATTTTATTCTGAAACTTGTACTCGTTCAATGTAATTAGTGGCTCGTTATTGGTACGTCACACGCCTAACAGGGACATTCCCTAGGTGGTATTTTGGGGGTGTGACAGAGATACAGTATCTTCAAGCCTTTCTCGTCCACCTTGTTGTTGAGTGAAATTTTGTGACTCATTTCTTGGTTGTTGAAAGTTTGTTCGTTGGGTTTGTTGGTTACTACTATTGCCGGGCTCTCTCCAACCAAGGTTAGGGTGGTTTCGCCATCCTTAGTTGTAAGTGCCCGTTGGAGGACCCGACGGCCTAGGTCTATTGTCAATGTAGCTTACCGACTCTTGTTGATCGTCTGTTTCTTTCATACAACTCCAATCTTCATGTGGCCCACCACACCCTTCACAAGCCATAACCAAGACTGTTTTTGTCATTTCCAATTTTTTTATTTTTGAAGAAAGAGCCTCGATTTGGGCTTGTAAAGAAGTGCTTTCATCAACCTTATGGGCGCCCGGGGCAATAGATTTATTGCCTCGGGGGTGTGCCACTGAAAATTGGTTTGAGCAATTTCCTCAATTTGGTTATATATTTCATGCGGGCGGCGATTACCTAAAAGTCCCCCGGAGCTAGAGTCAAGTGTCTGCCTTGTGTGTGGCAACAACCCATTATAGAAAGTGGATACTTGTTGCCATATCGCAAGGCCGTGATGTGGACACTTTCGCAATAGCTCCTTGAACCTTTCCCAAGTTTCATATAAGGATTCCCCGTCCTCTTGCGAATATGTATTAATTTCAGTCATTAATTTAGCCGTTTTAGCTGGAGGGAAATACTTATATAGAAATTTTTGGGCTAGTTCATCCCAGGTGTTTACCGATCCAGCTGGGAGGGCATTGAGCGAAGCTTTTGCTCGGTCTTTTAGCGAGAAAGGAAACATTCGAAGGCGGATGGCGTCATTTGATGCTCCATTAATCCGAAAGGTATCACATATTTCTAAGAAATTAGTAATATGTAGATGGGGATCCTCGTCCGCAAGCCCATGGAAGATTGCGGAGTTTTGGAGCATTTGTATCAAATGCGGCCGAAGTTCGAAGTTATTGGCTTCAACATTCGGTGCATTGATAGCGGCGCCTAGGTTACCTACGGTGGGTCGTAGATAATCCATGAGGGTACGTTGGTCCGCCATTGGAAGTGGATTCCCCGAAACTTTCTCTTGGTTCTTGGCTTTTAGTCTTTTTCTGAGAAAGCGTTCGGGTTCTTCTAGAGGTTCTTTTATGTCCTTATTAGAACTGGAGCTCATACACTACGTAGGGGTGGCGTCTGGTTCCAAGTCCTGCAATAAAAATAGAAAAGAATGCTGGTCAGAAGGTTCACCACGGCCCCGTGCTCAGTGAACACGACCCGTGGTCGGAGTTACAGTGATTGTTTTCCAGATCCCAGTTACTGGAGAGTTCGACACGGCCCCGTGTTGCACCGACACGGCCCCGTGTTGCACCGACACGGCCCCGTGGTCAGCCTTCTGTAACTTGGAAAACTAAAAACTGCCAGTAACAATGCTGGGCATGGCCCGTGTCCGACCAGGCACGGCCCGTGCTGAGCTCTGCAGAAGCTGAAAAACTAAGAAAATCCTAAAAAATAAAAAAAATAAAAAGATGATTAGGCCGTTGATTCCTAACTTTCTTAAAATCCTTGTGTCCCCGGCAACGGCACCAAAAACTTGATGTGTGCGAGGTGTTATATATTTTTGATGTATATTTTAAGCCCTTTTTACACTTTTAGCCAAGTTTTAAATTTATAAAACACAATATTTACTAACACTAAACACACATATGGGCAAGTGCACCCATCGTGGACGTAGTATAGTGTTGGTAAGATACCGAGGTCGTCCAAGGACACAAGAGCTTTTAGTACCGGTTTATCCTCAACGTCTAATCAAATCAAAAAGTTAGAAAAGATTTTTAAACTAAGAAAATAAAAGCTAACTAAATGCTGAAAAATAAAAATAAAATAAAAACAGATAGACAAGATGAATCACTTGGATCCGACTCGTGTATTAGTATAACCTTTGATTATTTTCGCAGTTTTGCACTAGTTTAAGAGATTATCTTAGTTATTGTAGTAGGCCCCTCTTTTGAAGGCGACGTTACCCTCAACCCAGTAGTTTGAGTCAGCAAGGATACAATCCTAAAGGGTTGGATTATTGGAAGATAATGAATTAAGTTATTAATGCAAATTATGGTAGGCCCCACTTTTGGCGGTGACGTTACCCTCGGCTAAGTAGTCTGAGTCAGCAGGGATACAGTCCTAAATAGCCGGGTTATAGTATTAATAGTAGTTAACTTATGAGGGGGTCAAAGAGTTTGGATCCCCGCCATCCAATACCTATGGGCATTGAAGGAGATCCTACTAAATTTGACCCAGGTCCCTTGCAGGACCTCTAAATGCTGAACAAGGGCAAGACCCTTACCAAACCGTTCCCTTAACCCCCGACCAGGTTGCCAACATACCTCCATATAGACCGTGGAGATATGAATGGTGAAAATCCTTTATTTTATATAGACAGTAAAATAATGCCAAGACACCACGGACAAACGATAAGGAAAGATCACCTTCAACATAAGAAACTAGTTATTAAATTCATTAATACAAAACCAAATAAAAAGTGCAAACGATTAAAGATAAAAAATATTATACTAAACACTTGTCTTCACCAAGTGATGTAAGAGATTTAGGCAAACATGGCCTTGATTGTCAAGAACTCTTACGATCAATCTTGGATCCCGAGACGACTCACACACTCTATGATGGACAATGGATGATGGTGGTGGATGATGGTGTTGTGATCGTGGTGGGTGGTGGATGAAGTGTGAGAGAGGTGGTGTGCCAAGGGATGAGTTGCAATGAATACAAGCACTCCTATTTATAGGCTGAACAGAAGGCTGGGCACGGCCCCATGTCCGCTGGACACGCCCCCGTGCCTGTCTGACACTCTATCTCTTCATTAATTGTAATTCGCAATTACAATTAATGCACCTGCTGTACTTTCGCCACGCCCCCGTGTCCGCTGGACACGGCCCCGTGGTGGGCAATAGAAGCTTCTATAGGTTTGTCTTTTCTGCTGCTTCTTGGGCACGGCCCCGTACTGGCTAAGCACGGGGGCGTGTTCAGTCTTCTGCCTTCTCTATTTTGCTTGGGAGGATGCTGTTGAGGGGTCGGGCAATCGACTTATGTTGCTTTTCTTGTATTTATGTTAGATTTAGCTGTCTTTTTGCTTCTTTTATGAATTTGAGCTCATTTAATCCTGAAAATACAAAAGGAAGACAAAAACACTCTTTTTCCAACATTAGTACTTAAAAAGGGTTAGTTTTATGCCTCATTTGATGTAATTTATATGTTGCATTTTACACACATCAGTATACTCAAATTACATTACATGGATGGTAAAAAATGTTCAAACCATGTTTTGTATGGTACGTTGTCCTTAATGTTGATACTATGTCTTTCACGTTTCTATCGCATTCCCTATGGTACTATGTTCTTCATGTTGGTATTATGTCATTTACGTTGGTACCATGTCCCTTATGGATGGTCATACTTTTGTTAATTAAAACGATTAAAGTATTTCTTTAATAAATCAAACACATGAGGCATGATATTCCTTTTGATATTTACAACTCATTTATCAATAAATATGTCGTGGGTAAAATAAATCTTTATGAATTAGTTTACTTTTACTAAATTTATACAAAAGCTTAATTTGATTACTTAAATTACATGGGTGGTCAAAAATGTTTAGTAACATGATTTGTATGGTACGTTGTCCTTCACGTTGACATGATATCTTTCACATTTATGGTACCTTCTTAATATATATATTTAACATTTAAAACACCAATATGTGGGTCTATGTAGTTAACGCAATCCAAAATCAAAAAATGGTCAAGGCCCGATATTTGATATATCGGTTATCGCGGTGAGATATCGGTAATTTTAATATCATGCAAAATTTATACACATACATGTACATGTATATATGGGAAGGATAAAATAAAAACTCCCTTAAGTTAAAAAAATAACCCTAGAAAACCCTATTTTACATTTTTATTTTTTTCTTAAAAAACAGGGAATGTAACAAACGTATATTTGAATATTTTTGTAAAAGAAAACAAAAAACTATCGAGTAGTGTTTTTTAAATGTTCAAAATCTGTATGTACTTTTTTGGACATATATATTATATAACATGAAATTTTTAACTTTTTTTAAAATTACTTGACGTTTTTTTTTGTTTTTTTACAAAAATATTCAAAATATGTACGTTACATTCCCTTTTTTTAGAATAAAATAAAAATGTTAAATAGGGTTTTTACAAGGTTTGTTGAGTTTTTTTCTCTTTTTTTTAACACAATTTGGTTTTCTTCCTATACTTCACACACACACACAGACACACACACACACACACACATATATATATATATATATATATATAGGGGACCGCTAAAATGAAAACCACCTCCAGTTGTAAGAACCATGAGAACTACACCGTACGGGGCGAGTTGGACCAAAATTTTTTTACATAAATGTAAATGCGTGTATTATAAACACATTTGTAAAAAAAATTCAAAAAAAATGTCGTGTGTGTAGTTTTAAGCATCACAAGTTTGTGTTTACGGGTACCGTAAATTTTCACGACATTTTTTTTTGAATTTTTTTTTTTACAAATGTGTTTATAATACACGCATCTACGTTTATGAAAAAAAAAATTAGTCTAACTCGCCCCGGATCAAAAAGTTCTCATGGTTCTTACAACTGGAGGTGGTTTTTATTTTAGCGGTCCCCTATATATATATATATATATATATATATATATATATATATATATATATATATATATATATATATATATATATATATATATATATATATATATATATATATATATATATATGGGAAGGTTCTCTGCAGAACACTAATTATTACAAGAACACGCAGGACAAAATGAATCACACATTTTTTCAATCCTAAAAACCTAAAAAGCAAATGAAAATGTTATAAATGTAAGATTTATTGTTCTCACACTAGAATTTAAAATAAAATATGAAAAATATTCAGTTTTTAAATAACCTACTCACATGTAGGTTATGTGTAGGCTAAATTACCTACATGTGTGTAGACTATGTGTAGGGAAAAATATATGATTTTGTTATGTATATATAATACACATATGAATGTAAGAAATATAAAATTTAAGAAATATGAACCTAAAATCCCAAAATTTAGTGATTTAGAGTTGTTCTTTTTGTTCTCGCAATAATTAGTGTTTTGTAATGATCCTTATCCTATATATATATATATATATATATATATATATATATATATATATATATATATATATATATATATATATATATATATATATATATATATATATAGAATGTTTCTAATCAGGGTCCGTTTGAGTCTAAGTCGAATCCCTTTGGTTCCCCACTTTTTAGTGTTGTATATAGGTTTGGGTTCAAGGTGGGGATCCAAAGGGATTCGACTCAAACTCAAACGAACCCTAATTAGCTTCATTATAGCGTCATTGGAACCGGTTTATCGAACCCTAACTCGAAACTCTAAACCAGGGTCGTTCCATCGTTTTTGGAGACCCTAAGCAAACTATGAAGTAGGGGCCCTAATTTCACCCATAAACTCTCCTCCAATCCCGATGGACCCATCGCCATGGGTGATTGCGGTTACTTTTTTCCGTCTACTGATAGCCGATAGCCTAGAAACTAAAAGCAGGTTGTGATGGGAAGTGGGAACTATGATTGCGGCTGTATTTTAGGAGCTTTGAAACTGAGCCTTTTTTTGCTAAACAATATTTACTTTGGGCTCCTTCAATAAAGACTAGTTTAGTTTTGAAATAAACGTATTTATTTGGGCCTAATACATATACTATATATAAAACTTTCTAAAAACTTGAAGGCCCTTATTTTTTTGTGGCCCTAGGTCTGTGCCTAGGTTGACAAGGCTCTGGAGCCGGCTGTAGGATCGCGTTCGGCCCTGTTTGAGTCGATCAGAGAAATTCCTATCCAAATCAAGAGGCGGAAACTAATGACTTGGTGCTATTTCAGCTGGATTCACTTTTAACTTGCTGTTTTATTGATCAACAATACGAGTACACGTTCTGACAGCACTTCGACAGCACTTCGTGGCTTGTCAGAAGAAAAACACCGTAAACTATGTGTTACAGGTTCGCTTTAAAGACCCCTATATATAGATGAGTTGGGTTCGCTTATACGTACATTCATGTATAAGCGGACCTATAACATGACACAAGAGCGGATCTCATCACTTGACTAAAAAGCGAACCTGACCTAGACTGTGACACAAAAGCGAACCTAGATGTGTATACATAAGCGAACCTATTACAATCTAGTGTTTCTAGGATTTCGTGTCATGTCTGATCTGTCCATCTCTAAGACTCGATGTAAGACGTAGTTGACAGACGTAAGTGCACCAACACTGGCCCTGCTCTAAACCCTAAAGCGAAACTCTAAACCCTACACCTAAACCATAAGACTAAAACTTAAGCTTGTCACACCCCAACCGATGGCGGAAACATCAGGGCGCGACATTAGGCAAACCAAATTGCTCAAGAGAATCCATAACAACTATCCATTACCAATATTTTTCACATTCATTGTCCCATACTAATGAACATATATTCAACACATAGTTATTACAGACAGTGACTTCTCAAAAGCAAAACAAGTCTGACAACCTAGATTTCTATTAGATGAGTTTCTAGACTGCCTATCTTGATTCAGCATAACATTCAATCAACCTGTCACATACGTTAAAATAAAGTCAATACATAAAGTAAAGGTGAGTACACAAGTTTGCATAGTAATAGTACGAAAAGCGTTTACGCATAACCACCATGTAACACGTAACGGGCGAAGCATGTAACTACCAACAATGATACAACCTAACCACGAGACTGTGTTATAGAGTATGCGCGACACATGTTCACCGAAGCGAACACGTGAAGTAAAGTAATATGATCCCTAGTAACCCCTGTCCACGACAGGTGCTGAGTCCAAACTATAGTATTATCATTGCTAGAGGCGGTCTAGTGTAACAATGTATAAGCATAGTACAAGCATTCATCAAATCACGTATAGCCTGAGCATGGAAACAGAAGCATAAGTCATTGAGCAGAGTGTAAACAACGTGTCGAGTGGGATAAGTGTCTGACAGGTGATCCGAACGGATGGCCATTCGAGTGGGATGTGTTTGTTTGCGAAAACGTTAAAATTCGGAGTTTAGTTAAAAGCGTTTAGATAATTGAAATTATAAGGGCCAGGTCACCCGATCGGATGGTCATCCGGACGGATGGCCATTCGAGCGGATGGTCCTTGATTGAAGTTTTGTAAAATTTTCTAAGTAAAAACGTTTTGGGTTAACGGAGACGGCGTGACGATGTGTCAAACAACGAAAAAATACCAAATCCAGTTCATTCGGCCGGATGGTCTCAGCCCATTCGGACAGATGCACTGTTCTTGATGAAGATTCATGTTTGACCCGTTAATCGGTCCATATCTACGGTGGAAATCCGTTTTCAAGCCGACTCTCAACTAAGGTACGAGTCGAGAGTCTGATTCAGTCCAGATTCCATCAAAATTTCGTGAAAGTTGAAGAAGAGTTGAAAACAGATGAAAAAGGGTTTGAAATCTTTCTTAACTTAGTTGAAAAGTGTGGAAATCCTTTAGATCTGGAACCTATCTCGATTAAATGGTGCTCCTCAACAATTTGCCTAAGTAACCCGAGTGGAATCCATCTTTAAGAGGTCCAAATCAGATGATTTCGAGAAAAAGTTAGTGTTTGTGTGTGATTTTGATGAAGAAGATGATGTAGAAGTGATTAGAGATGAAGTTTAGATAAGATTTGAGGGAAAAAGCTTACAAAATAGAATGAAGGTGTACGACAGTATTTATAGAGAGGGGGCGAAGGTTTGAGTCGGTGTAAGTGACATCGTTTAGGCGGATGGCCATCCGGACGGATGGTCATCCGAGCGAATGGTCATCCGAATGGATGTCCATTCGGACAACCTCGTTGCGTTCGTTAGTTTGCCAACTTTTGGTTCGTTTGTTGGGCGTTGTGTTGCGTTTAATCGAGTTGTGAGTGAGCGTTTGAGCGTATAAGTGTTGCGTTGATAACCACATAACATTTAAACAAATAATCACACAAATAACACACATAAAATAAATAAATCCGCGTTTCGAGTCTGCGTTGAATTTGCGTTGAGTTTGCATTGCGATAGCGTTTAGTCTAAACAAGCTATGTAAAATGCGATAAAATGCGTTTAAGTAGTAAGCGTTATAGGTGGCGTTAAATGTGATAACTGCGTTTCGAATAAGCGTTGTAATATGCGTTTAAAATGCGTTGAAAATATAGTTTTAACCCATGGTGTTAATCGAATCCCAAGAGTACAAACGTTTATGAAGAAAATGATAGTGATAAGTAACGATCCGAAAAGTCGGGTTGTTACAAAGCTAAACCGTAAAATCTACACTATAAACCCTAAATGTTAAAACCTAAAGCTAAACTCTAAATCCTAATGATAACCGCTAAAGCTAAAGCCTAATATATAATCCTAAATCCTAAAAGCTAGACTGTATATAATTATTGAAGGGTTCGATAAGCTAGTAACAATGTCGTTGGAATAGGATCTAAAGAATTGTTAGCTTTTAACGAGTTGAAACGTCCTTGTAACCTTGTGTTGTATTGGATGAATACAAGGTCATTGAGTTTTTGTTGCAAAAGACAATTTTTTTTTGAATGTAACATAACATAAAGAACAAAAAAATTACATAACGAACTAAAGAAGTTAAATGTAATATAATTTACAAAATTTATTGGTAAAAAGAACGTACATTGTCAAATATGTAAAATATGTAACTAAACATAAAGAATAAAAATATTACATAATGAAGTAAAGAAGTTGGTAAAAAGAACGTACACTGTCAAATATGTAAATATGTAACTAAACATAAAGAATAAAAAAATTACATAATGAAGTATAGAAGTTAGGTGTAATATAATTTACAAAAATATCTGGGAGAAAGAACGTGCATTGTCAAATGAACTCCAATTGCATTCATTTGGTGAAGCACTACAAGTTTAACTAAGGACAATGATGGCAAATGTTTGGAGCCAGTGGCGAAGCTTGAAAATTTTCACGGGGGGTTGGAAGTCATCAGACCTAAAAGTTATATATAAGTAAAAAAATTATAAAACCGAGGGGTCGAAAACGTATATACCTAAAAAATTCTATATGAACCGTACATACATAACACTAATGAGTGAAAAGTTCGGGGTAGCTAACCCAAGCGATGGCTTTGGGCCGCCATATTTCAAGGGCCCCAAAATTTTGAAATTAGTTATATATAAATGCATATAGGCCCAATTATATAGGGCATCATTACCACGCTTCATAAGGTATGGGGCGTGGGGATTGGAACATTATTTCCACATAGGACCATTAATTAAATTAAATGGTACACCACCCCATTTCTTAATTGATGGTGGTTCCCATGGATTAAACCACGATTACCACGACCCTCCCATTTGATAATTTTAAGACAAAAATAAATTAAAAAAAATAAAGAGGATAGTGGTTTGGGTCATGACCACACCCTTAGGGTTGTGGTTTTGAATTGTGGATTAAAGACGGATGACATGGCGCCTATGTGGAGGGGTCTTGGTGGTCATGACCACACTCTATAGCCTAACAGTTTCCTAGAATCCAAATCCCCATGTCTGAATGTTGCATCGATTCACGAGGAGTTAGAAGGGAAAACTTTGATTTATAAAGAGAACAGGAAGTGGATAGTTGTTCTAGGATAATATGTATAAAGAGAAATCTCATATTTGAGGTTTGCATATAATATATATATATATATATATATATATATATAGGAAGGTTAACGTACATTACGGCTTAACGTACATCACGTACGACAGGTAATTACGCACGTTCATTTTAAAATCACGCACATTATAACTCAAAAATCCAAAATCACGCATGTTGAAACACAATAATCACGCATATTGAAAACATTAATCACGCATGTTATAGAACAAATCACGCACGTTGTCGTACGTGAAGTACGTTATGTTGGTGCACTACATCTGTTGATTTCGTCTTAGATCGAGTATTTCATTGTAATGTATAGATTAGGGCGCGTTTTACGAGAAAACTATAGAGTTTACGTGTTTTAGAGTGTAGGTCCGCTTATACGGACATAGTAGGTCCTCTTTTATGTCAGGTCCGCTTATACGGACATGCCGTATAAGGGAACCTATCAGGTTCGCTTATATGGACATGCCGTATAAGGGAACCTACTCACCTATATATACCACAAAAGAGGACCTCATTTGTAACTTTCCGGATTCCATACCAAGGTGCTGCCGGTGTGAGAACTGAATGTAAACGCTGTCAAATTAATCAGAAAAGAGATTTAAGAAGATATCTAGCTGTTTCTACGTCAGGTACTTGTTTTCCGCACATGTATCTGATCAAACTCCTCTGATTGACTCGTTCGGGTCAGAATCCGATCCTACAATTGGTATCAGAGCTTCAGGAGGAGGAGTTCTTCATAGATTTGCTGGATTTCATTGCATATTCTTACTTCTACACCTTCTTTCTTCGTCAGACCGAGATTTCACGGTCCGTTTCAGCTGATTTTTGGATATGTTGTGCGTGTATACCTGATCTACAACCCTACCAAGTTTCAGATCGAAACTCCTAGCCGTTTAGGAGAAATCAAGGTTTTTTGGTTTGTTTTCGCGTCAAACTTACAGGTCCGCTCGTATGTACATCTATAGATTCGCTCCAAAGTATCACATTTGGTTCGCTTTTTCGTCATTTTTAAGGCAGATCCGCTCCAAATTAACATGTTTGGTTCGCTTTTTCGAACAAATTGTGGTCCGCTTATTGATTCAGTTGTGGTCCGCTTATAGTGTTTGACAGGTTCGCTCATTGGTCAGTTTTTGTGGTCCGCTCCTAAGAATCAGTGGTTGGTTCGCTTATTTGACACTGGTGAGGTCCGCTTATAGGATATCAATAGATAGTATCGCTCATAAATACATCCAGTAAGGTTCGCTTTTTGAGTCATCATCATCACTGTGATTTCAGTGAATCAAATCTGACAGAACTTATGCGATATTGATTTAATTGTCAAGAGTTATGGTCAGCCATTATTTGCATGACATCAGTTTGCATATGATGATTGGTTTGAGGTTTAATATAGTGTCAGATTTATTAAAGGTCCAACCATAAGTGCCACCCACTACTTATTATTGGCCCAATCTTCTTTGTCTGTCACATTTGAAAATATTAATTACATATTAAATCAAGTTCACAGGTATTGTTGTCAGCTACATAATCGGTCCATTAAAGTGTTGTCACATACTGAATGATAAACAACCCATGTGATTAAATAAAAAGGTTGTCGGCCATTGTTGATAAGAGGGTGCAAGAAAAGCGATACAACTAGAATTTTGAGGTCCAATCACAAGCACACGTATACTTGCCGTAGAATCACGTGCATGAGCTCAGGTTATTAGAATTTTGTATTACGTATACTTGCACGTGTGGGTCAGGTGAGTTCAATCACAGACTCACTTTAATTTTGTAAAAGTGATCAAGTTTTGAGGCTCAATAAGGTCCAATCACTTTCTGTTAACAGTTTAGAGATTTAAAAATAAAATGGATACAAGTATTGCGTATCGGCCCATGTGATTGGTTGGGTTAAGCGGCCCATATGATTGGTTGGGTTAAGTGGTCCAATCAGCAAGTTATATAAAAGGCCATCTGATTGCCGCCCATTTAATAAAAGTCCATGTATATTGTCGGCTATTAATGGTTCAATGAGCATGAAATTGTTTTAATCAAGTTGACTGATATGTGTATAAAAGATTCAATGAGCATGAAATTGTGATGGGATTTGTCAGATAGAGTTGATTAAAAATTGTTTTGGGTTTTGTTGGGCAAGAAAGGTTGCTTGGGTTAGTTTGTGTTGTGTTTTTTAGCTCAGTTGGCACAAAATTCAAGACATATCAATTGGAAGTCGGGCAAGGTCGTTTGAAAGTCTATCAGTTCGTTCGTAGTAAATCTGGTCGTTTGAGTTTAATCCGTTAGTTCGCGTGTTTTGACAAGTTAAATCTCAGTTCGCATCAATTTCAGTCTGTACAGTTTGTCAACATTCGGTCCGCACAGAATATTCATCGGTTCGAGTATCAGTATTATACTGTTATTTGATAATTTTTTTAAACTGATTGTGTTGCATTTGTTTGTGTTTCGTCAGGTAATTCGAGATCATCAGGTAATTCGAGATCATCAGGTGATACAAGTCTGAAACATGGATACTGAGTTTTATAACGCGTTTGCAACATCGTCTTCACCAGCTGCGATTGCTCAAGCCATGAATCTAGAAAACGAGACGGGAACCACCCAGAAACCCCCGAAATTGATGAGTATCGAAGAATACTACGGGTGGAAGGATAGATTTGAAAACTGGGTTCAAGCAAATCATCTTAGATCATGGGAATGTATCTTGAAGAAGTATGTGTTACCGAGAACGGAGGTGAATGTTATCAAACAGATATCCGAATTCACAGATCAAGAACGTGCAATGTACAGAGCGGGGAAAATGATGATCAGTTTATTGCAACAAGCGATTAAAGAAGATATATTCATTCTGTTAGAACACGAAAAAACTGCTAAGTCGATATGGGATGCTCTTAAAGTCAAATTCGAGGGAAGTGAGAGTATGATTAAAAGCAAAAAGGCATTGCTTAAGAAAGAGTTTGATCTTTTTAGCAGCTTACCAAGAGAGGATACTAAGAAGCTGATTGAAAGATACTGTCACTTAGTGCGATCATTGACAATGATTGGTGTTGATAAAAGTCGTGAAGAGTATGTGGATAAGTTGGCTGATGCGTTACCTCAGAAGGAGTGGGGAACGTATTTGATGATATTGAAAAACACGGGTGTTTATGACGGACTGACAATTGGACAGTTTATCGAAAAATTAGAGGCTCAGAATCTGGAACAGCAAAAGATCACCAGGATGAATAGTCCGAGTGGTCAACAAGATGTGAAAATGTACTACAGGGGTAGCATTTCAGCCACTGAGTCTGAGAAAAGTCCAAAAATTCAGACGGCATTCAGTGCTGGTGATTCATCTGACAAAGCTGATCAGGGTTCAAACAATAGTAGCAGCGGGTTTTCATCATTTCCAAGTGTAAATCCTAAAGAGAAAAACACAAGTTTTCAGTCTCAGAGTACAAAAACAGGAAATGGATATGTGATTCAATGCAACATAGCTCTCAATCTTCCAGAAGGTCAAAGCTTCTCTGAAGACACTGCGAAAGACCACATGGCACTTCTGGGTTCTGTGTTGTTATCCTATGAAGGGCTTGTTGCTGGTCGGATCGGAAATCCTATGCTTACAAAGGAGGATTACGATCAGATAGACGCCGAAGAAATGGAACTCATGGATATTAAATGGTGTCTTGCAAGTGTTCTTCGACGTGCTGAGAAGTTCAAAACAATTACCGGGAGAAATGACTTTCTAGATGCTCATGTATCTACTTTAGGTTTTGATAAATCTAAAGTTATTTGTTTTCGGTGCAGGGAGAAAGGCCATTTCAAACGGGAGTGCAAGGGAAGAGAAGCTAGCGGAGCACAGAATCCATTTGGGAAAGATGATTATTACCGCAAAGCTATCTATCAACAAGTTGGTCAATCTCAAGAACCACAGACGGCTCATGGGAGGAAGATTGAAGATCCCAAAAGAGCATGTTTGGTAGATTTCAGCTGGAGTGATTACATATCATCTGAAGGCAAAACAGCACGCATAATCGATCAAGATGATGAGAAACTACCAGAAGGTTTTAGTTGGGATATGTTTGTGGATGAGAAGGGAGAGTTTAAAGCTTTCATTGCCAAGATTATGAGGGAGCCAGACATGTTTGCCACCTGGATGAAATCTATCGGTGAAACTGTCAAATCGGTTGCTTCTGATGAAAGTTCTTATAGTTCTGATGAAAATACAGAAAGTGTTGATGAACTTTCAGAAAGATCTGGGGAGGTTTCAGAGAGTTCAGATGAGAGTATACAGAATGATGTTACTTCAGAAAAGGAAGTTGTATTTGATCAAACACCATCTGATTCTGGTGTATCAGATGCTGATTCTGAAAAATTTGTAGAGTTTGATCAATCACCGGTTGACAAAAGCAGTGATGATGAAGAAGAAAAATATATAAATGTTGCTGAAACTCATCTTTCTCCTAAAAGTTTTCATGTTTATTTTGCAGATCGCATGGAGAAACTAAAGGAGAAAAGAGCTGCTAGAGAACAACAGAAAGAATCTGAAGATGATGTTCAGAATGTTGAAAGTGTTGCTGAAAAAATTACCGAGGTTGAGAAAGAAGAAGAAAAGGTGATCGGAGTAGAAAAGGTGATTGAAGTTGTGAAAACAATCGAGGTTGAGAAGATTGTTGAAGTCGTCAAGCCTTGTAAGAAGTGTTTGGAAGCCTGCAAGGAATGTGCAACAAAAGACGACATTATAGCTGAGTACGAGAAGAAGAAGGAGCAGTTACTGTTCAACCTTAATTATGTGAAAGAATCGTACGATGTCTTGAACAAAACAGTAACTGGTCTCTAAACGACAAACTCAGAAAGAGAACAGGCACTGACAATGATGAATGCAACTTTGATGTCAAAACAAAAAGCGATCAATTTCTACATTGAAGAGAGTGCCAAATGGAAGCAAGAGTTGGAAACTGAAAAGATCGAATATGAGAGAATTAGGCGGTTATTATTAAGCTATTCTACTTCTGATTATCTCATTGATCGTGTTTACCCAACTGTTGCAGGATTGGAAGCTTTTCAAGACGAGAAGCCAAAGAAGAAGAAAGACTGTGGTAAGAAACCGACTGTTAGCTATAACAAGTGTCCGCCTCCAATTTGGGATGGGTATTCTCCTAGGAAACCATGAGCAACTTGAGAAAGCAGTCAATATAAAGTTAAAAACCGACACAACTGGCGTTTTACCAGACAACATTGATGTCACGTTTACCTCGTCCGATACCGATCATGAGTCTGAGTTAATTAAAAAGGTGGTCGATCAGGTGTTGGATACTGATGAGGAGTCCGAGTCGAAATCTGAGTCTGGAGGGTCAAAGTCTTCAGTCAACAGTCAAAATTCGTCGGTTAAACGGTCTTATAGTATAGAATTTTTGTTATCAAAAGCAAATTTGGATGATGAAACATTTGAAGTTTTATACACTTTAAATGATTCGGACAAATTATACTATGACAAAGAATTTCCAATAAGAAGTGTTCGTTTTGACATGATCAAAAAGGTTTTCAAAATGACAGAAATCAATATTTCTGAAAAAAAAGATTTAAATCTTAATGAAAAACCTAAAAAGTACACTTCAAGAGTTCAACAACGCCTAAACAAGAAAAAGGGTTACAATTCTGGTTCTGGTTTTCAAAAGCAACCTAACCAAAATCGTAGCTACAAAAAGAAAGGATTAGGTTTTGTTCCACCAGAAAACCATAAAAATGATAAAAATTCTAAAACAAAAACAGAATTTGTGTCAGGTGGAAGTTCAGATGAAGAACAGAAGAAACCATTCTGGAGACAGTCAAACCAGGAGTTTCTTGCTGAAAAGAAGAAAAATGGAATTGCAGTGTTTTATCAAAGAGAGACTCGTACCTGTTATCGATGCAATGAAGTTGGTCATATTGCATGGAATTGTCAGACAAATGCAAAAGCAAAACAGGGAGTTTCTCAGAAATTAAAAGACAAAGTTGTTAATGTTGAACCACCAACCAATAGACTTAAAATTTTTGAAAATTCAAAATTTGAGGTTGGTGAGTGTTCGAAAAAGAATTTTTATAAAAGGAAAGAGAATGACAACCAAGTGTGGGTTGCTAAAAAGGTTGATGTGAATGTCGGCGATGAACCTGGTTCCACAAAGCCAGAAGAGCCACAAGTTGAGAAGAAAATTTTAGTGAATGATGAAGAGTTTCCGTCACTAAAATTTGAGGAAGTTAAGAAGAAAATTGGAAAAACTGAGATTTCAAATCAGTTTTACAAAGAAAAAGATGATTTTGATGTCGAGAAAACATTCAACGGGAATGTTAAAAAGATTTTTGGAAAGATGTTGAGTGGGAGAGCAAAGGGGGTCAAAGATTTTTACGCCACGAAAAAGGCTACATACAACCCTACTGCTCAAGAATTGAAATCCATCAAGTCTGAGAAGACTTGGATGGATGTATGCTTTCCATAATAGTCTTAGGACTATGCCGGAGATCCCAAGTTTATATCGTGGATCAGGAATCGGCATCATTCTAGTGTTTGAAAAGTTTGTTTGAAAGATTTTGAATAGTGTTTGAATGTTTACAGGTGAGAGGACTACGCCGGAGCTTCCAGGTTGGTAATTGAGAAGAAGGAATCGGCATCTTTCTGAATAATTCGACAAGTGGTAAAAGAGGTTTCTGTAGATGTTTCATTCCTACAGTAAAACCTACAAGTGGTATTTTTGATCTACAAGTGGTATTTGTGGTTATACCTTGAAGAATTTACATTTACAAGTGGTACAGTGATTCTGAACTGCAAATGATAAATCAGGGACATTAAGTTGTACTTGATTTATTATTCATATGAGATTGATAAACAAGATGATGAACCATATCCCCATGCTTCATAAGTGGTAACCTTAAAAGTGGTAAACACAAACTCATTTTCCGGAAAAATCATTTCGATTAAAACAAACTTAAGTGTTTTGAGATCTAAATGAGAAAATGGTTTGTTGAAAGGGGGAGTTCGGATTGTTTATGCCTAGTGAATGGCGATTTGATGTGATTCGATGTCAGTTGTCAAGTTTCTGTACAGTTTGTTTTACTTTTTATGTTTTCAAGTGGGTCAAGAGTCTAGTAGTTTTCAAATTTCCTTTGAAATGTGTCTGCATTTTAGGGGGAGTAGGAAAATTTCAGAAAATCCAAAAACATTTGAAAATTTGAAAAAGCCAAAAACATGATAAAATTCAAAAATGAGTTTCGTTGTGAAAAGAGGAAATGATAGTACATCAGTAGGCTGTCACAACATGCTAAAGAAATGTAAAGATAAAATTTGATAAACAATCTCACTGAGGATATGCCAGTAGGTTTTTACACATTTAGTAAATTGTGACGAGATATAAACTAAATTTCAAACTTGCTTGTTCTGTGGGTTAACACAAACTTGGATATATAGGTAACACCTGAAATCTTGTTTGAAAGGTCCCTTATTCTGAGATACTAGGTCTTTATGCTTAGTGATATCTGGGGTATTATCCCGGGACTTCTGCTGTATGGAAGTACTGCCTAGTCCCCGGATAATGCTTTCCGCAAATGCTTGAAACATAGCATCGCCCTCAGCAAGCTGATGAAACAATAAAATTGATAGTCGCTGTTGTTGAAATAAAAAGATCCTCTAAAGGGGACACACCAAAAGTCGAGCCGTCATCTCTCTGCTGAACGGAAGTTCTGACCTGAGCTCTCACGGTTTCGCATTTAACCCCTGAACAGATATCATCTCTGGTATACTCACCTGTAAGACTGAATATTGGGACCTGGATACGGGAGTATATTCAAGTAGTGGGACACACGGATAAGTTTAAGTTCTTAAGACATTAATATCGTATCTCGGATCAATTGAACTTTGTGTGAAAATTTCAGTGGACCGATATACTGATAATCTAGGTGAATTGTTTTGAACTGAAAATGCAATCAAGCTTAACGGTGTTAGTGACATGTCTCATAAACTGATATGATCCTCTTACACGAACTCGCAAAAATATTGTCTGTAAATATTTTTCTTTACTGCATTTCATGTTTCTTTATTTCAAAATCCAAAAAGATTTTCAGTGTGTTTTAGCATAAATTTTTGAAAAAGTCAAAAAGATTTTCGACAACTGATGTTGAATAGATGATTTTCAAAATTCCGAGTGCTAAACATGATGAGCAATATTTGAGGGGGAGTGTTTGTGTGAAATTATATGTTTTCATAATTTAACCTTTCAGGGGGTTCATCAATATTGTCACTGGTAAAGTTTCAGTTTGGTTTGAGGAAGAGTTTGTTTTAGTGCATACACCTTTATTCTAAATTGTAAAACTTATGTTTTGGGTAGAGAATTTGCAGGATAAGATGAGAAGCTGTTAGATGAAAAGCCAGACAACGATCCTGAAGATGTTACTTAAGAACAAAGGAATACCAGTAAATCGAGAGGGGGAGTCTGAAGATAGAGAGAAAGAAAAGCCCAGAGACTGATCAAGACTGAAGATGTGAAGACACAGCATTGTTGCGACTCGATAGTCGACTCCATCAACATCTGAGGGGGAGTCTGTTGGTGCACTACATCTGTTGATTTCGTCTTAGATCGAGTCTTTCATTGTAATGTATAGATTAGGGCGTGTTTTACGAGAAAACTAGAGAGTTTACGTGTTTTAGAGTGTAGGTCCGCTTATACGGACATAGTAGGTCCTCTTTTATGTCAGGTCCGCTTATACGGACATGCCGTATAAGGGAACCTATCAGGTTCGCTTATATGGACATGCCGTATAAGGGAACCTACTCACCTATATATACCACAAAAGAGGACCTCATTTGTAACTTTCCGGATTCCATACCGAGGTGCTGCCGGTGTGAGAACTGAATGTAAAAGCTGTCAAATTAATCAGAAAAGAGATTTAAGAAGATATCTAGCTGTTTCTACGTCAGGTACTTGTTTTCCGCACCTGTATCTGATCAAACTCCTCTGATTGACTCGTTCGGGTCAGAATCCGATCCTACACGTTAAGCCGTAATGTACGATATACTTTTTCTATATATATATATATATATATACACATATATATATATATAGGTAAAGTGTAGGATACAAATCTCCTAATCCTACATTACGTACGCGACAGTAGTGGCCGTACACGTGTCCTGATTCGTTTTTATTTGATAAGGTTAAATCAGACAATGAACTCAATCATCTGAGGGCAAATTCATCTCTTCATTCAACCAGCGAGAAGTTCGTTACACTAATATCCCGGTAATTATCACTCGAATCAGTTTCAATTTTTTCATAATTTGTCAATTGCAGTTTTCGTTCTTCTGCGTTAGGGTTTCATTCAATTTGTTTTTTCGATGGATCCACAGAGTAGCACTGGACGAACAGATGTTGATTTTGAAGAATCTCGACCGATCGGTGATCATGCTCAATTATCTGCATATCAGAGAGTTTCGATTGAGGATGTTTTAAATTCGCAACCTCCAAATCCAAATCCAAATGCAAGTACAAGTGCTGTAAGCGTAGAGACGAATGGTAATTATGTTAATGCTGATCTTTAAATTGTTCGTATACTTGTTTTTGTTTAATCGTAGCAATGATTTTGCATTGTTCTATCTGTTTTTGAAGTTTGATTGTTGAGTATATTTTGATTTGAAAGCAACATGTTTAAGTTCGCATGTTACGAGTTTTCAATTTGCATGTGATGTTTATTTTGTTACGGATTTTCGCATGTTTTGATATAATAAATCGCATATGTAAAACAAATTCACTAGAATCATCATTTCACATGTTATGGCTTATATAAATCGCACGTGTTGTTTGTTGTAGGATGAAATTAAGCATTTATTAATATATCGTTTGTAAGGAGTATGATAATTCGCATTTGATTTATGTAGATGAAAGGATTTACACTCCGAAGGTTGAAGCATCAGCTACACCAGTGGTTGGAATGCAATTTACCTCTATTGAACAAGCATATGCGTTTTACAGATCATATGCTAAGTTAGGTGGTTTTTCTACTCGGAAGGGTGGTGAAGTACACATTGGTGGTATAACCAAAACGAAGTATTTTGTTTGTTCTAAAGAGGGTCATAAGGCAGTGTGTATTGAAGATCGTTATTCGAAGTCAAAAAATCCATACAAATCAAGGGACAGGGGGACCATTAGAACTGGATGCAAAGCTCATCTAATAATTTGCACGGTGGATGGTAGATTATATACAGTAAAGAGATTTGTTGATGGCCATAATCATAAGTTTGTATGTCCACATGATATTCATATGCTGCCAACTTACAGACAATTGTCAGATGTCCAGGAGGAGATGGTATGGGAACTAGGCACTTTAAACCTTGGTCCTGTCAAAGCTTTCTATATAATGAGGAAATGTTATGGTGGTTTCGAGAACATTGGGGCCACGGTTGATGATTGCAAAAATTTTAGGAATCGAATTAACAGCTATATAGGAGAATATGACGCTGACATGGTGATTAATAGGATGACCGACAAAAAAGAGTATTTAGCTGATTATTCATTTGAATATTCTGTTGATGATGACAAACGGTTAACTGGTTTGTTCTGGGCTGATGGGTTATGCAAGCTGAACTTTATGGAGTTTGGGGATGTGATATCGTTCGATGCAACTTTCAAGACAAACAGGTACGTGTTTCAAGACAAATATGTTTTTTATTTATTTTCGCATGTTATATGTTTTCCTAAACTCCCAATATCGCATATGTAGACATTGAAGAGTTGGTGTTGAATATATCGCATGTTATACTGTATATTTTCGCATGTGATATCTGTCTATTTTCGCATGTTTCAATGTGTATTTCGCATGTGTTTGTTCAGGTACAAGATGGTGTTTGTTCCGTTCCTTGGCATTGACAACCACTGTCGAAATGTAACCCTTGGAGCTGGGTTGTTGTCATCGGAGAGCATTGAATCCTATAAATGGCTTCTGAATTCATTCGTAAAGTCATTTAGGCGGCAGCCAAAGGTTGTAGTGACGGACCAAGACCCTGCTATGAAACAGGCTATTGAGGAGGTTTTTTCTACCAGCAGACACCGATTGTGCATGTGCCATATAATGAAAAAAGTGGCAGATAAGGTATAGCATGCTATATTGTATTTCGTTAGCGTTTTTTTTATAATATAGATTTTGTTATAAGCTGACATAAACTGCATTTATCGGTATAGGTTGGACACGAGTTGTGCAATAACGATGAGTTTAAAAGGAGGATGTACGACATTGTATGGACTGATTCCATTGAGCCCGAAGAATTCGAGAGACAGTGGAAGTTGGTGATGATTGAGTTCGGTCTCACTGAAAATAAATGGATTGAAGATATGTTTTCGATGAGAAACATGTGGATTCCGGATTTTTACCGGCATGAGCCCATGTCTAGTCTCATGTGAACAACTTCGAGATCAGAGAGTGAGAATCATTTTTTTTGCAGGTGTCAAATTCACAACTCACACTTGTAGAGTTTATGAATCATTTTGACGGTGCAATGGAGGTCCAAAGGCTCAATCATAGAAAGAATGATCATATTTCAAGATATACAGAGCCTGCTAATTGGAGTGAAACTACTTTGGAAAAAGATGCTGCTAAGATATACACCAGGTCTATATTCTTTGATCAACAATTAGAGATTTATGGAACAATTTCCGAATGTTTGCCGATGGACACCAAAGTCGAGGGTCCACAGATCAGGATATTGTTGAAAGACTTTAAAGCCCATGGAGATGGATTATTAGAGGTATTATAGCATATATATTTCAAACATGCGATTTTGAAAACCTATTTGCGAATTTCATTTTCAGAACTTGATTTTGCAATGTGAGATTTTGATGTTCGTATGCGATTTTATATCTATACAATTAAATGATTTTTAGACATGCGAAATTGTTAACTTACACATGCGATTTTAGTTTTTAATATATATTTTTTCTTTTGGGTTTCTTAGGTGTGGTTCAAGAATCTTGAAAACGATGTAACTGCATAGTGTAGCTGTTTGGGCTACTATGTAAACACATCTATTTTCTTTTCAAGATGTTTGGTGTTAAAGAAATACCAAACAAATATGTTATGAAGAGATGGACAAAGGATGTGGTGCCGAATGAATTAAATGTGAAGTGCAATTTAAGGGTGGGTGACAAGGATGTGCAACACAAGGCTAAACGGATTGCTCGTGAAATCATTCACACAGGGGAGTATTTGGTTAGCAATTTGATTTCTGACCTTGATCAACTTGTTTTAGTGAGGGATCAAATGATGCAGCTTAAAGAGAGAGTTGATCAGAGTCGTAAACCAAGCAACTTGATCCAAAATATGACCAATTTTCCAAGTTGATTGGTTATCAACAACCAGTAACTAATGCTCCTCCTACTATCCGTATGTCGGCTGGTATAAGAAACAAAGGTCGCGGCTCGCATAAAAGGATTAAATCCAAGAAGGAACAAAAGATCAGCCGCAAAGGAAAAAGGTCTAGGACATGTAGTGTATGCAATGTAAAAGGTCATGATATTCGGACTTGCGAGATACCGAAAGGCAAACAACAAGGCAAACAACAAGGCAAACAGCAAACGAAGAAGATGAACGGTGTCCAGATTGAAAAAGTTCCCAGAGACAACGATAACGAGGTCGAAGACGACGAAGAGGAAGATCAGTTTGAAGATTACAGTAGTGATGATGAATCGGAGGAAGAAGATCAGTGGGAGGAGGTTTCAGAAGATGATGAGGAAGATTAATTGTTTTTTAAATGTAAATGCGATTTTACACGAAACACATGCGATTTTACATTCTTCTGTTTATATCAATTTTTTCATGCGATTTTAGTATATAAACATGCGATTTTATATGCATTAGTTTATATTTAGTCTTACATGCGATTTCACTTTTAGTACATGCGATTTTGAGTTATCTTGTGTTTTTGTGACAAAGATGTCTAAATCATTCATGCGATATTATATTATAATCAAGCATAAGATGTGTTCAAAACATGTACCCAAAATATAAAATAGTTGTTATTATCTAACACAGCTACAACCATAAAACGATTAAACAGAGAATTCAGTTACTTGAAGCATAGATTTTGTCACGTTCAGCAGAGCTAAACTCCATCTTCTCCTTCACAGTGTTTAGAGATTCTTACAGGAAAGAGAAGGCTAAGTCATCAGCTCGAGATTGCTCCTTTATGTGATTCAAAACTGCGTCTCTGAAGCTTGATGGTGGTTCTTCAAGTAGTCTCTCCCACATCTCTTTTATTTTTCTTGATTTCTTCAATAATTTTCCCCTGCACATCAAGAATCAAATGAGAAGAGTTGACATCAGTGCTTATTTCTGTCAACGTGCGAGTTGACAATAGCTCTTTTATTGCAATGTTTTTTATTTTTTCTGAATCTTCAGATGCCATTTTTTGTGGGTGTTTTGTGTGTGTTTTTCTGTTCTATGTCTTAATATGGAAGGCAGTTACTTGGGTATTTTATATTAAAATAGGAAATTTATTATGTAGGTAGGGTGGTAAGTTTCAGTAGTATTTATTGTAAAATTGATCATTACATGTCAAATTACAGTCACATTGGTAATAAATTAAGTTTTTTTTATATAAAATAGTTTTTTTTATTTATTTTAGTTATTAATTCGTAATTTTTTTTTTGCATTTTTAGGACAAAGTAAGTTGAAAGTATTAGCAGCATTTTATTCAAAATCGCATTTGATTTCAAAACGAATTCGCAAACTTTAAGAAATCTCAAAGATAATTAACTATTTTTTAAATCGCGTGTGTAAAAGAATGAATTCGCAAACTATAAGAAATTTCAAAGATTATCAACTTTTTTTTGAAATCGCATGTGTGAAATCATGAATTCGCACATCATAAGACATCTTAAACATATTACCTTCTTTTTATATGAATTCG
Source organism: Helianthus annuus (assembly GCF_002127325.2). Classification (NCBI taxonomy): domain Eukaryota; kingdom Viridiplantae; phylum Streptophyta; class Magnoliopsida; order Asterales; family Asteraceae; genus Helianthus; species Helianthus annuus. Next base: position 14,703,620 of record NC_035437.2, on the reverse strand, counting down.
CATGTAATGTGATATGATTTCGCAAACTTTACAAACAACACAACCTTTCTTTTTGTCTGAAATGTTTTTCTCACGTTTTATATATATTTCGCATATTTTATTTGATTTTCATCCTGCATCATCTTCTTCGATAGACGGTCTATCGATTTTATTTGTTTTAGTTCAGCAGAAATTCAATTCGCAGAAGGAGTTGGTGAATAAGAATCGATCGATTTTTGATTACTTGTTGGATTTTCAAATACGATTTTGAATAAGAATCTTGCAGTATGATTTTGAGTTTTTGTTTGCTGATTATCAGGGGTTTTTGATTTCGTAATGGAAGATTTTAACCTTGGCGGTTTCACATATATATTTTAACTTTATTAATTTAATAGTTAAGCACGGGGTTTAATTGAGATGATCTGACGGTTGTGGTTATAGCGTACGTAATGTATGATTAGGCATATTGTATGATAACCGGCCTCTATATATACGTACGATACGGCTTAACGTATATCACGTACGACAGATAATTACGCACGTTCATTTGAAAATCACGCGCGTTATAAACTAAAAAACTCAAATCACGCATGTTGGAAAACATTAATCATGCATGATGAAAACATTAATCACGCACGTTGTCGTACATGATGTACGTTAAGCCGTATTGTATTTTACACTTTTCCTATATATATATATATATATATATATATATATATATATATACGACTTTTAATTTTTTTTCATTAAAATTCCTTCTACAAGTATTTATAAGGAAAAGCGCCGAAAAAATTTTAAAAAAATGATTTTTAACATGTTAAGTTAAATTTTTAAGAGTGTTTCCCGGTTCCTCACTTTTTTAGTGTTCCCTAATGAACCTCACACAATAGTATAATATATATATATATATATATATATATAAACGGGTTGAGGAGAAAACGGCAAAAAGTGTGAGAACGGTGAGAACGTATCCTGGCCCAACACGTGGCGCGGGGCATGATCAGGGTCCGAGGGTTTTTTTGTCTTTTTAGTATTCTTCTCCTTTCCCGATTTTCGCGTTTGACATGCTGCTTTATTTTTTCCGTGCAAGATAATTTTGGTGTTATCTAGAATTATTAATTATTTGGCGTTTTACTGTTTTTCTCAGATTTCTTCTCGTTGAATTAATTCTTTTTGTGTCACATAGTTAATTTTTTGGCGTTATGGCTTTTTTCCATGTCATTTTTTGGCATTTTGTATCTTTTGTTAATAATTGATTACCATAGATTAATATTTTATAAAATTGCAATAATACGAAATCAAAATAAACTAATAGTCTTCTGTAGGTGGGATTACATCAGAGATGTATCCATCGCTTTGTTCATCACTTTCTTCAGATTCTTCATCATCAAATTTCATATTTGCGTATAGCGCCATTAGCTCGTCTCTTCTTTGCTGCATCCTATTCTTGAATATCACTGCAACCTTGGATTTTGGATCGTTTGAAGGTGCTAAATCACAGAGTTGTTCAATGATAGATAGCAACCCTGTCTTCAACATTTCTTCCATTGGCCTTGAATATTGCACCCCGTTTTTATAAGTTACTTCAAGCATTCCTTCTTCCTCATGCATCACCCAACTGCTAAGTATTGGTATACGAGTATCGTCAATATCATCATCATCTTCATCATCTTCTGCCGGAAATTTTCTCTTCAGTCTTTTTATTACAGTAGTTCTGGTTCTTTCACAATCGTTGTCCATTGGAACCCCAATGGCCAGGATATCCTTCTGAACCTTTTCATTCATTCCAAGCATGGCTTTGATTGTCCTTACCTTTACTCTTCTCCTATCAGAGAACTTTATGATGAATCGTTTCTCTTTCCTTTCAAACCTCCATGCAATAACCTTAGCCATTTTTATAGTTTTTGGCGTTTTGGACAATATGTGGCGTTTTAGTCAAATTTTTTGACGTGTTTGAGCTTGTGTTTTCATGGTCTTCTTTTATATTGACTTTTTTCCCGCGCATGACAGGTAATTATGGGGTTTTGAAAAAGATAAATAAATTTAATTCCCCAAGAATTTTGCTTTTAATATAATAAATATTAGTAATTATGTTTTCCATCGTTTCATTTTACTGTTTTTTGCAGTTTACAGCGTTTTGTTTTCAAACTCAACTGTTTCTATGGTGTAACATGTCAAATCTTGACGGCTGTAATTATGGCGTTTTGTTTTTCAATGGCGGTTAGATAACGATTGAACTTTTTTTGTTTTATATTCTTTGCACATTGTTTCACGATTTTTTTATAATAGTAGTTGTTCAAAGTAATTTTATTACAGTTTCGCAGTTTTTTGGGGGCGTTTTTATGGCATGATGTCGTTTTACAAGCATTTGCTCATTTTGGTGTTTTATTATATTTTTCATTATAGTATTAAAATACTTTTGTTGTTTATTAACTGAAATTACAAAACAAACAACAGATAAAGAAAATTAAAAAAAAAAACAAAGTAGAAGCAATTTATTATTTAAATCTTCAGTGTCATCAGTCTCTTTTTTCTTTTGAAACTACCAGAACTGTGACAAATAAATGGCGTTTTGGGTGTGGCGTTGTTTTTTTCTTTGTTCATGTGTTGAAGTGTCTTTGTGGATTGTAACACCACGTAAAAACAAGCCCATTGATATGAAGACACGTGTCCTGTACTTAAAACACGTGGGAATTTCATAAGGGACTTAAAGTGTCAATATGCTAAACTCGGGCCTCTGAGCGACACTATGTGGATAATATATTCTTAATCGAAAGGTTAACTGAATATAAAAAGCCATTTGTGTATATTTATAAAAGTAAGGCTACGGAGTTTAATGTGTCAACATGTTAAGTTTACCTCTGAATGACCTTTTAAAAACATTTCCGAAAGCTTTATAAAATATACTATATACGCATCCATAAATGGCTATTTGAGAAGTTGTAAATCTCAGATATTGGAAATGGTTCACACTTCAATTCTAAAATGTGATATTCTTGGGCAATACCGACAATTTCTTCATGTGTTAGCAATCTTTGAAAACTCCAAGGGGACACATTGCATGAACACTCAGAACTGATCACTTGGACTATTACACTGAACATGGGTCAAGAAATCAGACATGGAAATGCATGGTGAAGTGTATAAAAATTATAAAATTTTTGTCTTCTGGTCAACGGTTACGGACCGTATAGCCTTAGGCTTACGGTCCGCAAGGAGGTAACTGGCGATGAAAATCAGGTTCGGTTACGGACCGCATGAGTGGTATCTTACGGTCCGTAAAACGTGGATACGGACCGCAAGACCTTCCGCTTACGGTCCGTAAGAGCGTCGCTGGGCAGAATTTTTGGACAGATGTATGTTCTTGCCTTTAAACCGACTTATGGTGACTTGTTATGAAACCATGGACTCTTAGACGGTAATTATAAACCACTAGGACACCTGGGGTGATCCTAGGGCCCTCATAAACACCTGGAAGTGATCCAAGATCATGGGAATCACTATATAAGGAGTACTAGTTCATGAGTTCATAACTCACAATTGCAACAACTTAAGTTTGGGACTTGCTCTGGAGCTTTCAGCAGTAACAAGTGGACTTGAAGTGTAGAAAAGATTGCTAGGACCTATAGTAAGCTTCTAATTACTCCTTTAAGTTGTTTAATTAGTTTAATTACTTAAAAGTCAAACTTAGTGCCTAATTAGTTTGACTTTCGTTTTGTTTACATGTGGCTTAACCACTGATCAAATTGAAAGTGGTTATGAAACCACATTAGTATAGGTGATTAACCCCTGGAAGGGTGTCTCCTAATTATTTCGTTTGACTGGTTAATTGTCGGGTCAAAGTAGTTTGACAAAAAGTCAAACTGGACAGAATTGACTAAATTGATTAAAATTAACAAACCAGAGGTTCTAAATTATAACATAACATTCTAATGACTCGATAATGATTATATAAACATGTTTTATCAGTCCTAATCCGACAATTAATCATCTAAGGGCAGATTATAACCGAAAGTCGCAAAAGCTTGACTTTTGCTATGACTTTCAGTTCTGACCCATTCAAGCTTATTTCTTCCATGTTTTAAGCTTCCATTAGGACCAAAATACATTGTAGTATAACTCTCTGAAGTTATATTGCATGGTGCCTAATCGTTTGTAATTTATGCTCTTGATCGTAATTATGCTCATTAATGCCTAAAACGCCCTTTTTGCATAAAACCGAGATTTTTAGCAATGTGAACGAACTAAAACCTTTGCTACTGATATTTAGAAATGTCCCGAAAATTTGACATCAGTTTGAGGTCTCGAATGGGAGTTATGCTCAATAGCGTAATTAAGGGACTTCTTAGTAATTAGAAAGCGTAATTAGCATAAGGCCCATCTAAACCTGATTTTTGTCACCAAACTTTTTACCTACTGATGTTAAATAATATTTTGGGATTTTAAAAGATTTTTATTTATTTTTAAGCTGAACTTAAAATAGGATTATAGCCTAGTTTCGGTAATTACCAATTTTACCCTTTTCATACATAAAATGAGTTTTACATAACTTTTTGAAGCCAAACTTTTTAGTACTAATCACGAATGATAAATGTATTATTTTGAGCCTTATAAACTGACCAAAATATCAGATTTCCTATTTTTATAATATTAGCCCTTTAAATCGCATATTTAGCGTTTTTAGCACCTAGTATGGGGTCAAAACTATATTTATCATTTAAAACTCATAACCTACTGATGTTTTAAACTAATTTACATAATATTACAGTAAGCTAATGTTTTAAACTCATAAATCTATTTTTAACCCATAAAAGACTATGCAAAATTACCAAAATACCCTTATGGGACCTATTTTGGTTTAAATTGTTTTTGGGCATAAATGTTGATATACTACTGATATATTAACACATTATGAGCATAATAATGATTAAGACCTGTTTATAGTTTGTCCGGTTACCCGTTACGCATTTACGCGTTCGGATCGGTTTACGTGGCTAGTTTACGTAAAATAGCCGAAACGGGCTTAACCTAGTCATTAAAACCTCATTTTCCAGAATGTGTTTAGTTTACCCATATTATACAAGTATCTAAGCTTGTCGGGTCTAAATCACATTCTATCCCGGTTTCCGTTTAATCTACCGGTTAGGTCCGTAAGGTTTCTTTCTAGCTAGTCGGTCTAAGTCCTTGACTTAAGTAAAGACCCATTAGCATCCTAATAGATAATTAAACCTTCTATACAGATTTATAGCTTCCAGTAAAAAGTATCTTTCAAGAACCTTAGGAATTTACTGCTACATCAGGTAAATACTTTTAACTTATTTTCCCTATACGGGCTTGCGATACGGTATATTAATACCGCTTGGTCGGGTATGGGATTATTATGTCGGATTGTGATTTAATAAATCCGCATAACCCGTTTTAATCTGTATTGTTTGATAACATAAACATTTGGGGGTTAACGACCATGTCCTGGATATCCTTGACTCATTTAAGTTATTAATGGCCACGACCTATGCACGGGGTGCAGGCATGCACCTGACAGATGCAAATGCTATATATGTTAATTTACCCACAAGTTGGGGATAACTCCTCCGTGGGTTCTATAAGTGGTGAGTCAGTTAATCATGTCCGGTTTATAAACCGGCCCCACATGTATGACAAGCATGTAAAACTGTATACAAGATTTTAATAAGATTGTCCCAAGTTATAAAGGATTTGTGCCTTGTGCATTTAAACCAATTTTATTAAATGTTTTCAAAACGAGTCAGTTAAATTGTATTTACCAGTGTATACTGGCGTATTTTCCTAAAGATTGAATTGACAGGTACTTATCGAAATAGGCTGGAGCTATAGGGTGTTGTAGAGGATCTTGCAAATCCCATAGATACCCTGAGTCTGTAGTTTTTGTTTCTTTGTACTTTATGATCCGCCTGTGGATCTTATTACATTCCAGTCTGTATATTCTTGTATTCGAACATCGACAGACAGTATGGTTTGTAATAGTTTATTTACCCAGCCTTCCGCTGTGCTATATTATTGTGTGTGTTGACAATGATGATATCAACTACGTCACGATACTCCCCACCGGGCCCACCGGTAATACGTGGAATATTGGGGTGTGACAGGTTGGTATCAGAGCCAACATTGAGTGAATTAAACACTAACCTTTTGTGTTTAATCTCAATGACACAATAAGCACATTCCTTAGACTCTCGAGTCTAGGCAAATGACCTAGGGTGCATCTTTATTTTTCCTTCGCTATTATTCTGTTTTGTTTTATTTTGTTTACTTGTTTCAACAGGAAGTTAACCATCATGCATCCAAGACTTAGAAGACGTGGCAAGGGACCCATGCGTGGAGGACCGTCATCTGCTAGGCCATCACACAGACGCACTCCATCGGCGTCTTTTTCCACCTCCGACTCCCGCGATATGTGGGGTCAACCCTTCGAGCCGGCAAGACACTCAGTCTCGCTCAGCTCTTCACCATCTTTTCATCCGTCTTTCGGACCATTTGCTCCAAATGAGCCCGAACACTCTCACCATTCGGACCAACCTCACCACTCGCATGAATCATACCCACCGCATAACTCTTTGCAATCTCATTCATTTCATCATTACGAATCCCCCTACTCTCCAAGACAATTCAACCCAGCCGACTATGTGAACGACTTCCTTGGCTATAACCCATTGGGCCCTGAGGACCATTTCTCTCAGGAAATGGAAATGGATGATGACCCTGACCCGGAGATGCAAACAGGAACCCCGGGCCACCCTATCAGTATATCTAGTAGGTCTCCGTTCCAGGGATCTCCTTATCGTGGACCCGACTCCTTCCAAGAGAGGATGGCTACCTATGACTGGTTCTTTACTCCATCTTATCATAGCTCTCCGGCTCAACCACCTTTAGATGATCCTCAACTTCAAGCTGTCTCACCACCACCACTCCCGGTAGAGGAGCCACCGCAGCAGCCACCACAACCACCTCCCGAGCCTTCGAGGCGAAGGAGGAACGCTCGCATGTCCGTTAGAGGAGGACCCGTTTTAGCTCTCCTCGAGGGTCGAGTTCCTATCCCCCTATTCCAGAGGACCCTCAAATGGGTGGGCCCTCAAATGCGGCACCGGAGGCTGATCCTCCGCAAGCTTCTTATGCACCACCTATGCCGCCTGTGGGATTTGATAACCCAATTCCAACGTACCCAGGTTCTTCCGGGTACAATCCTTATGGAGACCCGTCGGGATATCCTTTGAGCTATAGAACTCATGACCCATATCTTACGGCTGCGCAGTATCATCACCTTTATCCTTCTTCTTACCCCCCTATGCCTCCAACTGACTACCCTATTCAGGGTTATCAGTATCCTCCGTATCAGCCACCTCCTTCCCAGCAACTACAGCAGCAGCAACAAAACCAGGAAATCTTGGAGAGGCTGGACAAGGTTGAGCAGAAGACCAAGAAGAACAAGGAGAGGCATAATAGCTTCATGAAGGGCCTTGCCAACCTTATCAAGGGGAAGAAGAAATAGAGGGTTGTTTTTGTTTCTTGTTTATTGTAATAATGTCCCTGCGTGGACATTTGTTTGAATTCTGTATCAAGTCCCTGCGTGGACTTATTTTCATTCCGGTATACCCCTGCGCGGGTAGTTTGTCCTTTTCTAAGTCCCGTTTAGGGCATTTGTATTTGCTTTCATTCTAATGAAGTTTTAGCTTTGGTTTTAAATGTGTGTATTTATTACACCATGTTATTTCCTTTCAATTTATAATTGATCTGCCAAAGAAACTCTTAGAGGTATAACCTAGCCAAAGTATTAAATTGGCTATGATGGTACAACCTTTTTAAGACAATAAATCTCTGTTAACATCTGAAAACATGTTAACACTCCTAGCTGTGCGGTACGAGAAACCACACAAACTTCCAAAAGGTACTTGGACCCTTCCAAGTCACATAAAGCCAAAATGATTATTACGAATCCTGGCTAGAAAATATCAGTGTGATGAATACACCAAGACATCCATTTGAGATGCATGCTTTAAGCAAAGGTGTAAAATGACAATGAAAGTGCGATTCATAAACCTCTTGTCAAGAAGGCAATGAACTTGGTTCAGACCTTAAAAGATCACTGATTTTTTTTTAGATCATTAATTAGAATCTCAACTCATTCTTATGACAAGCTTCTAAGCTATTTTAATGTCCTATGAAATGAGTTTAATGATAGATAAAACGTCTTCTATGACATTGATAGTTGTGAAAATTTCTATCTTTCCCCTGTCTAGTAATGTGTAGAATAACGCATTATGTAAACCTTTAGTTATGTTATGAAAAGGTCTAAATGGTTTAATAATACCATGACCAATGAATCATCAATGTAATGAACTTATATGTAATTTAAATTACTATTATTGTCTATATTATAGCATTCAGAAATGGCTGGCTCCGACGAAGTAAACAGTCATCCAGCACCGGGCAATACAAGAATTAATATTACCGGTGCAGAATTACAAGCTATGATCACCGCTGCAGTCTCTCAAGCGGTTGATGCTAAGTTTAAGAAGCCGAGTATCGTTCGGTCACAAACTCACTCTAAAGCTCATTCTAAATCTCACACTCATAAGAAGAGTGAGTCAGTGCATTCGTCCAACCAGGGTAGTATACCCAAAAGACAGATAGATCTTGAGCCGACCCCTAGGTACACCAAGGGTTGTACCTACAAGTATTTTGTTTCCTGTAAACCGAGGGATTTTACAGGAGAGAAAGGGGCGATAGATTGTATGAAATGGCTAGATGAGATGGAGACGGTGATAGACATTAGCGGCTGCGCTAAGGAAGATGTAGTTATGTTCATCTCCCAATCTTTTAAGGGCGATGCCCTTACGTGGTGGAAGGCACTTGTACAGTCCACAGGGAAAGTCCATTTGTATAACCTTTCTTGGGAGAAGTTTGTCGATTTGGTCAAGGACACTTATTGTCCTCAACACGAAGTAGAGCGTGTGGAGACTGATTTTCTCACTCTCGTAATGAAGGATCTAGATTGCAGATCTTATGTGACAAGTTTCAATTCCATGTCCAGATTGGTACCATATTTAGTCACCCCTGGACCGAAGCGCATCGCGCGTTTTATTGGTGGTTTGGCCCCTGAGATTAAGGGAAATGTGAAGGCTTCTAAGCCAACCACCTATAGGTCTGTTGTGGATCTATCACTATCCCTCACATTGGATGTTGTGAGGAGCAAGGCGAAGAAAAATTCTGAAGAAGGGAAGAGGAAGAGAGAGGATGATCAGTCCTCTCACTCGAATAAGAAAGGAAAAGGGAACTCTGGTTCCAAGAAGGGGCAGACTGATGACAAGCCCAGATGCAAGACTTGCCATAAGAGACACTTCGGCAAGTGCAATAGGGACCCACAGGCCAAACCGTGTGGGATTTGCAAGAAGAAAGGGCACAAGTCTGTTGAGTGCCGAAACATCAAGGATGCAACCTGTTATGGTTGCAATGAAAAGGGGCATATTAAGACCAATTGCCCCAAGAATACGAAGAAGCCTGAAGAGGCTAAGAAAAACAATGCCCGAGTGTTCCAAATGCAGGCAAGGGAAGCGGTGACTGATGATAACGTCATAACAGGTACCTTCCTCATCAATAATATTTATGCTAGAGTCTTATTTGATTCTGGTGCTGATAAGTCCTTTGTAGATCATAAGTTCTGTAAGTTATTGAATTTGCCTATTAAGACTCTAGACATAAAATATGAGGTAGAACTCGCTGATGGTACCTTAGAATCCGCTTCGACTCTTCTTGATGGATGTTCAATATCCATCAAGAACCATTCTATCCCGCTGTCCCTCCTGCCAATGAAATTGGCTGGTTTTGATATAGTTTTAGGCATGGATTGGTTGTCGCATAACCAAGCCCAAATTGCCTGTGACAAAAAGCTTATCATTATCAAAACCCCCTCCGGTGAATCAGTCACTGTCCAAGGGGATACACAATATGGATTGCCAAGCAATGTGTCCATTCTTAAAGTATCCCAGTGTTTGAAAGGTGGATGTGTCATTTACATGGCACAAGTGACGGTGAATGATCCAAAGCCGAAGATTGAGGACATCCCAATTATTTTAGAATATCCTGATGTCTTTCCTGACGAATTACCTGGATTACCTCCTGAGAGGCAAGTAGAGTTCAGGATAGACATTCTCCCTGGATCTACGCCTATCGCACGAGCTCCGTATCGCCTAGCGCCTACCGAAATGAAAGAGCTCAGAACTCAATTGGATGAGTTATTAGAAAAAGGTTTCATTCAACCCAGCTCTTCGCCTTGGGGAGCTCCAATTCTGTTCGTGAAAAAGAAGGATGGATCAATGCGCTTGTGCATTGATTACTCTGAACTGAATAAGGTAACGATCAAAAATCGTTATCCTTTACCCAGGATCGATGACTTGTTCGATCAACTCCAAGGAGCGAGTTACTTCTCAAAGATAGATTTGAGATCTGGGTATCATCAACTTAAGGTTCGAACCGAAGACGTTCCAAAGACGGCATTCAGAACGAGATATGGACACTTCGAATTCTTAGTGATGCCTTTTGGGCTCACTAATGCGCCTGCAGCATTCATGGACCTCATGAATAGAGTCTGCAAACCATATTTAGATAAGTTTGTCATTGTTTTTATAGATGACATACTTATCTACTCGCGTAGTCAAGTGGAGCATAAGAAGCACCTTTGATGTATATTAGAACTGCTTCGACAAGAGAAGTTATATGCCAAATTCTCTAAGTGTGAATTTTGGCTTCGCAAGGTTCAGTTCCTTGGACATGTGGTTAGCGAACACGGTATTCAAGTGGATCATGCCAAAGTAGAGGCTGTAATGAATTGGGAAGCGCCTAAGACCCCTACAGAAATTCGCAGCTTTTTGGGTTTAGCTGGATATTACAGAAGATTCATTGAGATCTTCTCAAGAATAGCAGCACCATTGACTTCCTTGACCCGCAAGAATGTGAAATTTATCTGGGGTCCCAAGCAGCAGGAATCCTTCGAGACCTTAAAGCAAAGATTGAGCCATGCTCCGGTTTTGTCACTACCAGAAGGAGTTGAAGACTTTGTTGTTTATTGCGATGCTTCACACACTGGCATGGGGTGTGTACTTATGCAGAGGGGTAATGTAATTGCCTATGCATCGCGACAGCTAAAGGTGCATGAAAAGAACTACACCACTCACGATTTGGAATTGGGTGCTGTGGTATTCGCACTAAAGTTGTGGAGACACTATTTGTATGGAACAAAATGTGTAATTTATTCAGATCACAAAAGTCTCCAACATTTGTTCAATCAAAAAGAACTCAATATGAGACAACGTCGTTGGATGGAAACATTAAATGATTATGATTGCGAGATTCGCTACCATCCCGGTAAGGAAAATGTGGTCGCAGATGCTCTAAGCCGAAAGGAAAGAGTTAAGCCGATTAGGGTCAATGCAAAGAGCATTGAGTTGAAGAATAATTTGAATGAAAAGCTATTGGCTGCACAAAAAGATGCCATGTTGGAAGATAATCTTCCAAACGAAAAGTAAGGTGTAACTATTGAACAGTTGACACCTGGTAAGGTTGGAATCCTAAGAATGAATGGTAGAATTTGGGTTCCTATTCAGGGAGGACTTCGGGATGTAATCCTTCAGGAAGCCCATAATTCTAAGTATTCGGTTCACCCGGGAGGTGACAAGATGTATCAAGATTTAAAGGCCAATTATTGGTGGATAGGTTTAAAGAAATCTATTGCCACCCATGTAGCTAAGTGCCTGACATGTGCTCAGATTAAAGCCGAACATCAGAAGCCATCAGGACTTCTACAACAGCCGGAACTTCCCACTTGGAAATGGGAAATGGTAACCATGGACTTTATAACTAAGTTACCCAAAACGAAGCACGGAAATGACACTATATGGGTTATTGTTGACAGACTGAAGAAGTCAGCTCATTTCTTGCCCATCAAGGAGACGCATAGCTCTGATAAGCTGGCCCAGTTGTATGTCGATAAGATTGTAGCTCTTCATGGTGTACCGGTGGCGATTATCTCGGATAGAGATACTAGATACACCTCGCACTTTTGGAGAAGTTTCCAACAATCATTGGGCTCACGTCTAAATTTTAGTACTGCTTACCATCCCCAGACCGATGGTCAGAGTGAGCGTACTATTCAAACCTTAGAAGACATGCTTCGTGCATGTGTTATTGATTTGGGCGGTAGTTGGGATGACCACCTGCCTTTGATTGAGTTCTCCTATAACAATAGTTATCATACCAGCATCCAGGCTGCGCCTTTTGAGGCACTGTATGGTAGGAGATGCAGAACACCTGTCTGTTGGGCCGAAGTAGGAGAAGCTCAGATATCAGGACCTGATATAGTCCTTGAGACAACGGAAAAGATTATTCAAATTCGAGATCGCCTAAAAGCTGCCAGGGATAGGCAGAAGAGCTATGCTAATATGAGACGAAAACCCTTAAAGTTTGAAGTAGGCGATAAAGTTTTATTGAAAGTGTCACCCTGGAAAGGTGTGATGCGTTTTGGTAAAAAGGGCAAGTTGAGCCCTAGATACATCGGACCATTCGAGATCCTCGAATGCGTCGGCAGTGTAGCATATAGGCTAAGATTGCCAGAGGAGCTGAGTGGAATTCATGATGTATTCCACGTTTGTAATCTCAAGAAATGTTTAGCCGATGAGTCTTTAGCAATGTCTCATAAAGACGTACAAGTTGACAAAAGCTTGAAATTCATTGAGAGGCCAATAGCAATTGAAGATCGGCAAGTCAAGAAGCTCCGAAGAAAGTATGTACCTATAGTGAAGGTTAAATGGGACGCTCGTAGAGGCCTCGAATATACGTGGGAAGTAGAGTCCACTATGAAGCAGAAGTACCCTCACTTATTTCAGTAAATCTCGGGGTCGAGATTTCTTTTAAGGGGGTAAGGATGTAACACCACGTAAAAACAAGCCCATTGATATGAAGACACGTGTCCTGTACTTAAAACACGTGGGAATTTCATAAGGGACTTAAAGTGTCAATATGCTAAACTCGAGCCTCTGAGCGACACTATGTGGATAATATATTCTTAATCGAAAGGTTAACTGAATATAAAAAGCCATTTGTGTATATTTATAGAAGTAAGGCTACGGAGTTTAATGTGTCAACATGTTAAGTTTACCTCTGAATGACCTTTTAAAAACATTTCCGAAAGCTTTATAAAATATACTATATACGCATCCATAAATGGCTATTTGAGAAGTTGTAAATCTCAGATATTGGAAATGGTTCACACTTCAATTCTAAAATGTGATATTCTTGGGCAATACCGACAATTTCTTCATGTGTTGGCAATCTTTGAAAACTCCAAGGGGACACATTGCATGAACACTCAGAACTGATCACTTGGACTATTACACTGAACATGGGTCAAGAAATCAGACATGGAAATGCATGGTGAAGTGTATAAAAATTATAAAATTTTTGTCTTCTGGTCAACGGTTACGGACCGTATAGCCTTAGGCTTACGGTCCGCAAGGAGGTAACTGGCGATGAAAATCAGGTTCGGTTACGGACCGCATGAGTGGTATCTTACGGTCCGTAAAACGTGGATACGGACCGCAAGACCTTCCGCTTACGGTCCGTAAGAGCGTCGCTGGGCAGAATTTTTGGACAGATGTATGTTCTTGCCTTTAAACCGACTTATGGTGACTTGTTATGAAACCATGGACTCTTAGACGGTAATTATAAACCACTAGGACACCTGGGGTGATCCTAGGGCCCTCATAAACACCTGGAAGTGATCCAAGATCATGGGAATCACTATATAAGGAGTACTAGTTCATGAGTTCATAACTCACAATTGCAACAACTTAAGTTTGGGACTTGCTCTGGAGCTTTCAGCAGTAACAAGTGGACTTGAAGTGTAGAAAAGATTGCTAGGACCTATAGTAAGCTTCTAATTACTCCTTTAAGTTGTTTAATTAGTTTAATTACTTAAAAGTCAAACTTAGTGCCTAATTAGTTTGACTTTCGTTTTGTTTACATGTGGCTTAACCACTGATCAAATTGAAAGTGGTTATGAAACCACATTAGTATAGGTGATTAACCCCTGGAAGGGTGTCTCCTAATTATTTCGTTTGACTGGTTAATTGTAGGGTCAAAGTAGTTTGACAAAAAGTCAAACTGGACAGAATTGACTAAATTGATTAAAATTAACAAACCAGAGGTTCTAAATTATAACATAACATTCTAATGACTCGGTAATGATTATATAAACATGTTTTATCAGTCCTAATCCGACAATTAATCATCTAAGGGCAGATTATAACTGAAAGTCGCAAAAGCTTGACTTTTGCTATGACTTTCAGTTCTGACCCATTCAAGCTTATTTCTTCCATGTTTTAAGCTTCCATTAGGACCATAATACATTGTAGTATAACTCTCTGAAGTTATATTGCATGGTGCCTAATCGTTTGTAATTTTAGCTCTTGATCGTAATTATGCTCATTAATGCCTAAAACGCCCTTTTTGCATAAAACCGAGATTTTTAGCAATGTGAACAAACTAAAACCTTTGCTACTGATATTTAGAAATGTCCCGAAAATTTGACATCAGTTTGAGGTCTAGAATGGGAGTTATGCTCAATAGCGTAATTAAGGGACTTCTTAGTAATTAGAAAGCGTAATTAGCATAAGGCCCATCTAAACCTGATTTTTGTCACCAAACTTTTCACCTACTGATGTTAAATAATATTTTGGGATTTTTAAAGATTTTTATTTATTTTTAAGCTGAACTTAACATAGGATTATAGCCTAGTTTCGGTAATTACCAATTTTACCATTTTCATACATAAAATGAGTTTTACATAACTTTTTGAAGCCAAACTTTTTACTACTAATCATGAATGATAAATGTATTATTTTGAGCCTTATAAACTGACCAAAATATCAGATTTCCTATTTTTATAATATTAGCCCTTTAAATCGCATATTTAGCGTTTTTAGCACCTAGTATGGGGTCAAAACTATATTTATCATTTAAAACTCATAACCTACTGATGTTTTAAACTAATTTACATAATATTACAGTAAGCTAATGTTTTAAACTCATAAATCTATTTTTAACCCTTAAAAGACTATGCAAAATTACCAAAATACCCTTATGGGACCTATTTTGGTTTAAATTGTTTTTGGGCATAAATGTTGATATACTACTGATATATTAACACATTATGAGCATAATAATGATTAAGACCTGTTTATAGTTTGTCCGGTTACCCGTTATGCATTTACGCGTTCGGATCGGTTTACGTGGCTAGTTTACGTAAAATAGCCGAAACGGGCTTAACCTAGTCATTAAAACCTCATTTTCCAGAATGTGTTTAGTTTACCCATATTATACAAGTATCTAAGCTTGTCGGGTCTAAATCACATTCTATCCCGGTTTCCGTTTAATCTACCGGTTAGGTCCGTAAGGTTTCTTTCTAGCTAGTCGGTCTAAGTCCTTGACTTAAGTAAAGACCCATTAGCATCCTAATAGATAATTAAACCTTCTATACAGATTTATAGCTTCCAGTAAAAAGTATCTTTCAAGAACCTTAGGAATTTACTGCTACATCAGGTAAATACTTTTAACTTATTTTCCCTATACGGGCTTGCGATACGGTATATTAATACCGCTTGGTCGGGTATGAGATTATTATGTCGGATTGTGATTTAATAAATCCGCATAACCCGTTTTAATCTGTATTGTTTGATAACATAAACATTTGGGGGTTAACGACCATGTCCTGGATATCCTTGACTCATTTAAGTTATTAATGGCCACGACCTATGCACGGGGTGCAGGCATGCACCTGACAGATGCAAATGCTATATATATTAATTTACCCACAAGTTGGGGATAACTCCTCCGTAGGTTCTATAAGTGGTGAGTCAGTTAATCATGTCCGGTTTATAAACCGGCCCCACATGTATGACAAGCATGTAAAATTGTATACAAGATTTTAATAAGATTGTCCCAAGTTATAAAGGATTTGTGCCTTGTGCATTTAAACCAATTTTATTAAATGTTTTCAAAATGAGTCAGTTAAATTGTATTTACCAGTGTATACTGACGTATTTTCCTAAAGATTGAATTGACAGGTACTTATCGAAATAGGCTGGAGCTATAGGGTGTTGTAGAGGATCTTGCAAATCCCATAGATACCCTGAGTCTGTAGTTTTTGTTTCTTTGTACTTTATGATCCGCCTGTGGATCTTATTACATTCCAGTCTGTATATTCTTGTATTCGAACATCGACAGACAGTATGGTTTGTAATAGTTTATTTACCCAGCCTTCCGCTATGCTATATTACTGTGTGTGTTGACAATGATGATATCAACTACGTCACGATACTCCCCACCGGGCCCACCGGTAATACGTGGAATATTGGGGTGTGACATGGATGTTGGAGATATAGATCAACCCTTTGTGGGTGGATGCTATCTGCCCGTCGTCTTCATTATAATCATCGAGGCCAAAGTAGCATTTACACTGGTATAGGTCTCTTCTTATCATCCAAACTTTCTTCAAGAACAAAGATGACAGAATGACATATGGGTGTCATCAATCCCACTTTTTTTAATTTTGTCCATCTCATGCAGCAAAATCTTACTACACTCACGTAACAAATCATTCAGCGAAACTTCATGCAGAACATTACTACATTACTGAGTATCAAAGAAAAGATGTTTACCATCGTTGTATTTTTTGGTGTTTTACATTGAGTTGTATTTTTTTAGCAACTACTGTGTTTTTTGTGTGTGTTTTTGGTGTGATAAACGGAAGGTGGTGAGACGTTTCTATTTATAGAATTTTTTTTGGCGCATAGTTTAGACGAGATATTATTTTTATAACAAAAAATGTAATTAACATTTATTCGGATGTAAGGTTTGGCGTTATATATTATGGGGTTTCATATTTTGTGGTGTTTTTGTAGCTAGAGAGCTTAAATAAAAAACAGAAAAAAGTACGCAGTGATAAAATTGGCGTTTTGTATTTATTTGGCATTTTATTTTTCAATGGCGTTTTATGTGAGAAATGGTGTTTTACCTTTTTACCCTTATTGAAGCGCGTCCACGTAATAAAATTGATGTTATTTACGAAAACGCCACCGCGCCAATCTAGTCCATAGATTGTTTTGATCGGACGATCAATAAGCGTTCTCACCGTTCTCACACTTTCTACCGTTTTCTCTAAATCCTGACCCTATATATATATAATAGAAGCTAATGAATAGTGTTTTAAATATTATAATAATCTATATAGTTTTTTTAATACTTTTTTTATTTTAATATTATATTTTATTTTAATACATTACAATTTCTATGGAGGGGAATAGTGCAAGGCAAATTACAATTTTGCCCCCTTTAAATTTACAATTTTGGCGTTTGTGTAAAAAATAAACCTTGTAATCTCTCTCTCTAAACTCCCTCTCTCTCTTTCTTCTCTATCTACTTATCTGTTCTCTCTCTATCAAACGCCTATCTGCTCTCTCTGTATGCTAAAATCGCTGGCAACGATGACGGTGGTGGTTTCGAGATGAATCGACGGCGATACATATGGTGGTGGTGGTCTCAAGATGAGTCTGCGACAACATATGCGAACGGATTTCAACATATCTGAACGGATTTTCAGATCTGAACAGGGTGGCTGTGGGTGTTGAACTTTGATGAGGGTGGGTAGAATCAAATCCGAACATATTTTCAGATTTAAATGGGGGTGGATGTGGGATGATGAACTTTGATGACCGAACTGTTGCGGTGGTGATTTGGGTGCGGTGGTGATTTAGACTATGGTGGTAATTTGGGTGCAATGGGGTAGCGGTGGTCGATAGGTAGAATTGATGTGGTGGAATTGGTCGATAGGTGGGGTGGTGTTGTAACATCCCACGTCGGTTGTGAAGGGGAACGAAGGCTTCCTTATAAGGCGCTTGATAGCTTCACCATCATGACGAGTTTTAAAACCGTGAGGGGTAGGCGCTGAGGGCGTGCTAGCTGCCAAAGCGGACAATATCATGGTGCGGTTACGCTGGGCTGTTGCTGTTGGTATCAGAGCTAGGGACTGGACTGCTGTGCCAGCGAGGACGTTGGGCCCCGCAAGGAGGGTGGATTGTAACATCCCACATTGGTTGTTAAGGGGAACGAAGGCTTCCTTATAAGGGGCTTGATACCTTCACCATCATAACGCGTTTTAAAACCGTGAGAGATAGGCGCTGAGGGCGTGCTAGCTGCCAAAGTGGACAATATCATGGTGCGGTTACGCTGGGCTGTTACAGGTGTAGTGGAATTGGCAGTGTGTTTGGAGGTCTTTAAAGGTAGCGATAGATGCAGATTATTGCCAAATTGTAGGCATAGTTTTCATGCCAAGTGTATTGACTCATGGCTAATCAAGAATGTTGCTTGCCCAATTTGTAGAATTTGTTTTGATTTGAGAAGAAGTTGTGGAGCGGGTCAAACCTCATGTGGTAGTGGGGGGAGGTGGGAAGTGGTGGTGACTGAAGTCTAAGAGAGAGAGAGTTGTGAAGAGAGAGAGAGAGTTCTATATGTAATTTTGTTTTATTCTTTAAATAATACTAAAAAATTAAGTTAAATGACCAAATTACCCTTGTGTAATATGATTTAACAGAAAAATTTAACTAGATTAGGCTCAAAAGACATACCGTGCAAGATTTTGAAATATTAAGTACCTAACTTATCAACTTTTGCGCCAAAGATCAGCGCCTAAAAAATGGTGTATAGATAAATGACAAAACTTGTAATTTACTAAAGGGAAATTCTATTGGCACACCTGATTATCTATCCACACACTTTTCCAATTCAATACGCATTGTATAGGCCTATACGATGCGTATTGAAAAAGTAAGAGACATGGCAAACTGACAGGTGCAGATGTTGTCTGGCGGCTGGCATAATACGCATTGTATAGGCCTATACGATGCGTATTAAGACACTGAATTTTTGAAGTTTATTTTTTGGTGTGTTGTGTTTGGTTTTTGGTGTTTTGGGTTTGTTATTGGTTAATTCTGTTTTAGTGAGTTTTAAAATTTTATTATTTTTTTATCGTTAAGTATCGTATTATAGCGTATCGTGGCGTATCGTATTATTTTTTTAATTTTTGAAGTTTTATTTTTGGTGTACCGTATCGTGTCGTATCGTATCGTATCACATTTTTAACTTAATATCGTATTATAGCGTATCGTGTTATATCGTATAACATCTTTATTATTTTTATATCGTTAAGTATCGTATTATAGAGTATCGTGTCGTATCGTATCACATTTTTAACTTAATATCGTATTATAGCGTATCGCGTCGTATCGTCTCACATCTTTATTATTTTTATATCGTTAAGTATTGTATTATAGCGTATCGTGTCGTATCCTATCACATTTTTAACTTCATATCGTATTATAGCATATCGTGTCGTATCGTCTCCCATCTTTATTATTTTTTATATCGTTAAGTATCGTATTATAGCGTATCGTGTCATATCCTATCACATTTGTAACTTAATATCGTTTTACAGATTGTACATAACCAAGCATACCAATCTAAACAGTTAAAATAAACAATCACAAATACAAATAAAATGAAACTGCAAATTTTTATACATAATAAGTTTGTACATACACAGGACCTCGTTCAAAACACATAAACCGTCAAAATACAAGAAAAGTACAACGATCCTAAACCTCTGGATCCTGAGTGGTGCCTGAGGGCCCCGCCCTATGAGGATCAGAGGCCCCCGCCCCCTGATCCGCATCCTCTCTAGGGACAGGCGACAACGCGACATCGGAAATGACTGCTCACCACGCGTGACAGCCGCCTGTATATCGCCCTGGATCGCCCGTATAAGAAGACGCTCAAAACGGCGGTGAGTGGCGTCTATCCGCACCTCCAACCGCTCTAACGCAAGTGCCACAGCTGGATGGAGTTGGTCGTCGAGTACGTGCTGGGGTACTGAAGCACCCCATGTGGCTGCGGCTCCGGTGGCGGACCACCTATCAGTAATACAGGCAGCGGGAATGGTGGGTCAGCGTGGTCACCATCGTCGTCATCGGAGGAGGAGGAGTCATCGTCCTCTGCGGCATCACCATCTGCCGGCTGATCCTGACCCTGTGCTGGCTCTGGAAGCAACTCTGGTAACTCGTCTGGGAGAGCGGCGGGAGCGAACACTAGCCCGTTGCCCCCTATAAATCGCAGCCCGAGCCTAGGGATGTCACACGTCACGTGCATGCTGATCAGGGTCTGACGGATCAACCTGACCGGCTCCACCACGCCCCCTCACTGAATAATGGGTCCTACTGGGGGAACAAGGCCCAAGGACGGCGATACGTGTGATGTAACCCCCCCCCCCCGTACAACACAGACCTATCCTGCATGTGGAACGCCGCCGCAAACCACTGGGCTAGGTAGCGATGGAGGGCGCACGTCTCCCCCATATAAGGCAATACAGGTAAAAGATATCCCCCTTATTGCACCACTCGCGACTCTTCTCGCGTGGTGCAAAGGATGTGGCAATAAGCCTGTGCAGGTAACGGTATAGGGGATCGGTGATCCAGGAAGCCCTCGACTTCGACTTCGACTTCGGCAGATGTGTGTAAAATGCAACATATAAATTACATCAAATGAGGCATAAAACTAACCCTTTTTAGCACTAATGTTGGAAAAAATATGCTTTTGTCTTCCTTTTGTATTTTCAAGATTAAATGAGCGTAAATGAGCAAAAGAAGCAAATTTGCAACAAAATCCAAAATAACTACAAGAAAAGGAATAAACGTGGCATGCCCGACCCCTCGACAGCATCTTCCCAAGCAAAAACAAGAGATCAGAAGGCTGAACACGCCCCGTGCCCAGCGGACACGGGGGCGTGCTCAAGTGTCTCTAGAAAAGACAAAGTTGTAGAAGCTTCTATTTCCCAACACGGGGGCGTGCCCAGCTCAACACGGTCGTGGTCAATGCTAAGATTCGCAGAATTCAAGCAAATCTTGATAGTACAGATACGCTTCTGCACATGGGGCCGTGCCCAGCGGACACGGGGGCGTGTGGAGCTAATACAGACAAACTGCAATTAATGAAGAAAGAGAAAGTGGATGGACACGGGGCAGTGCCCAATGGACACGGGGCCGTGTCCGGGCTTCTGTGCAGGCTATAAATAGAGGTGCTTGGTTCACTTCAAAGGCATCCCTTGGCAAACCACCTCTCTCCCACTTCACCCACACTCCACCACCATCACAACACCCTCAACCACCACCATCATCCATCATCCGTCATAGAGTGTGTGCAGTAGTCTCGGGATCCAAGATTGATAGTAAGAGTTCTTGACAATCAAAGGCCATATTTGCCTAAGTCTCTTACATCACTTGGTGAAGACAAGCATTTAGTGTAATACTTTTGTTTTTTAATCTTTTCGCACTTTTTATTTGGTTTTGTATTAATGACTTTAATAACTAGTTTCTAATGTTAAAGGTGAAACTTCCTTATCATTTGTCCGTGGTGTCATGGCGTTATTTTACTGTCTATATAAAATAAAAGATTTACACCATTCATATCTCTACGGTCTATATAGAGATATGTTGGCTACCTGGTCGGGGGTTAAGGGAATGGTTTGGTAAGGTTCTTGCCTTGTTCAGTGTATAGATCCCGCAAGGACCTGGGTCAAGCTTACTAGGACCTCCTTCAATACCCACTGGTATTGGATGGCGGGGGTGCGAATAGCTTGATCCCCTCATATGTAAACTATTATTAAAACATTAACCTGGCTACTTGGGATTGTATCACTGCTGACTCAAACCACTTAGCCGAGGGTAACGTCACCTTCAAAAGAGGGGCATACCACATTACGCATTAATAACTTAATTAATTATCTTTCAATAATCCAACCCTTTAGGATTGTATCCTTGCCGACTCAAACTACTGGGTTGAGGGTAACATCACCTTCAAAAGAGGGGCCTACTTCTATAACTAAGATAATCTCTTAAAAAGTGCAAAAGTGCGGAAAACATCAAAGGTTACACTAAAGGCGAGTCGGATCCAAGTGATTCATCTTGTCTATCTGTTTTATTTTTATTTTCAGCATTTTTAGTTTTTTTTCATGTTTAAAACCTTTTTCCAGAATTTTGATTTGATTAGATGTTGAGGATAAACCGCTATTAAAAGCCCTTGTGTCCTTGGACGACCTCGGTATCTTACCAACGCTATACTACGCTCACGATGGGTGCACTTGCCCATATGTGTGTTTAGTGTTAGTAAAATATCGTGTTTTAAAAATTTAAAACTTGACTAAAGTGTTAAAAAGAGCTAAATATATAATATATAATATATAACGCTACACACGCATCATCGGCCCAAAGTGACGGGTGCTGATCACCTGCAAGAACCTCAAGAGAGTCATACGGTGGGGCCACATGGATGCCCTCGGTGTAGATGGGGGTGTCTAACTGATGTGCACAAAATGCAACATATAAACTACATCAATTGTGGCTTAAAACTAATCCTTTTTTAGTACTAATGTTGGAAAAAGTGTGTTGTTGTCTTCCTTTTGTATTTTCAGGATTAAATGAGCTCAAAATAACAAAAAAAGCAAAAAGACAGCCAAATCTAACATAAATACAAGAAAAGGAACAAAAGTGATATGCCCGACTCCCCGACAGCATCTTCCCAAGCAAAACAAAGAAGACAGAAGACTGAACACGCCCCGTGCTCAGCAAGCAAGGGGCCGTGCCCAAGAAGCAGCAGAAAAGACAAACCCATAGAAGCTTCTACTGCCCACCACGGGGCCGTGCCCAGCGGACACGGGGGCGTGGTCAACTTCCTGCAGGCGCATTTATTGTAATTGCGAATTACAATTAATGAAGAGAGATGGTGTCAGATGGACACGGGGCCGTGCCCAGCGGGCACGGGGCCGTGCCCGAGCTTCTGTTCAGCCTATAAATAGGAGTGTTTGGAGCTCTTGCAACTCATCCCTTGGCACACCAACTCTCTCACACTTCACCCACCACCCACCACCATCACAACACCATCATCCACCACCATCATCCATTGTCCATCATAGAGTGTGTGAGTCGTCTCGGGATCCAAGATTGATCGTAAGAGTTCTTGACAATCAAAGGCCATGTTTGCCTAAGTCTCTTACATCACTTGGTGAAGACAAGTGTTTAGTGTAATACTTTTTATATTTAATCTTTTTCACTTTTTAATTGGTTTTGTACTAATGACTTTAATTACTAGTTTCTTATGTTGAAGGTGATTCTTCCTTATCGTTTGTCCGTGGTGTCTTGGCATTATTTTACTGTCTGTATAAAATAAAAGATTTTCACCATTCATATCTCCACGGTCTATATGGAGGTATGTTGGCTACCTGGTCAGGGGTTAAGGGAACGGTTTGGTAAGAGTCTTGCCATTGTTCAGTGTATAGATCCTGCAAAGGACCTGGGTCAAATTTAGTAGGACCTCCTTCAATACCCAAAGGTATTGGATGGCGGGGGTCCAAACTCTTTGATCCCCTCATAAGTTAAACTACTATTAAAACTTTAATCCGACTACTTAGGACTGTATCCCTGCTGACTCAGACTACTTAGCCGAGGGTAACGTCGCCTTCAAAAGAGGGGCCTACCACATTATGCATTAATAACTTAATTAATTATCTTTCAATAATCTGACCTTTTAGGATTGTATCCTTCTGACTCAAACTACTGGGTTGAGGGTAACGTCACCTTCAAAAGAGGGGCCTACTACAATAACTAAGATAATCTCTTAAACAAGTGCAAAAGTGCGAAAATAATCAAAGGTTACACTACACACGAGTCGGATCCAAGTGATTCATCTTGTCTGTCTGTTTTTTATTTTATTTTATTTTTCAGCATTTTAGTTAGTTTTATTTTCTTAGTTTAAAAATCTTTTTCTAACATTTTGATTTGATTAGACGTTGAGGATAAATCGGTACTAAAAGCTCTTGTGTCCTTGGACGACCTCGGTATCTTACCAACACTATACTACGTCCACGATGGGTGCACTTGCCCATATGTGTGTTTAGTGTTAGTAAATATCGTGTTTTATAAATTTAAAACTTGGCTAAAAACTATAAAAAGGGCTTAAAATACATACCTAAAACATATACACACTGACACGCATCAAGTTTTTGGCGTCGTTGCCGGGGACACAAGGATTTTAAGAAAGTTAGGAATCAACGGCCTAATCATTTTTTCTATTTTCTTTTTATTTTTATTTTTATTTTTTTGGATTTTTTTAATTTTTCAGCTTCTGCAGAACTCAGCACGGGCCGTGCCTGGTCGGACACGGGCCGTGCCCAGCAGTATCACTGGCAGTTTTTATTTTCTGAGTTACAGAGGGTTGAGCACCGGGCCGTGTCGGTGCAACACGGGGCCGTGTCCAACTTTCCAGTAACATGGTTCGGGAAACAATCGTTGTATCTCCGACCACGGGCCGTGTTCAGTGAGCACGGGGCCGTGGTGAACTTTCTGACCAACATTCTTTTCTGTTTTTATTGCAGGATTTGGAACCATACGCCACCCTCTACATAGTGTATGAGCTCCAGTTCCAATAAAAACATAAAAGAACCTCTAGAAGAACCCGAACGCTTTCTCAGAAAAAGACTTAAAGCTAAAAACCAAGAGAAGGTTCCGGGGGACCCACTTCCAATGGCGAACCAACGTACCCTCATGGATTACCTACGACCCACCGTAGGTAATCTCGGCGCCGCTATCAATGTACCGAATGTCGAAGCCAACAACTTCGAACTTCGGCCACATTTGATACAAATGCTTCAAAACTCCGCAACCTTTCATGGGCGTGCGGACGAGGATCCCCATCTACATATTACTAATTTCTTAGAAATATGTGATACCTTTCGGATCAATGGAGCATCCAATGACGCCATCCGCCTCCGAATGTTTCCATTTTCATTAAAAGACCGAGCAAAAGCTTGGCTCAACGCCCTCCCAGTTGGTTCGGTAAACACCTGGGATGAATTAGCCCAAAAATTTCTATATAAGTATTTCCCTCCTGCTAAAACGGCTAAATTAATGACTGAAATTAATACATATTCACAAGAGGATGGGGAATCCCTATATGAAACTTGGGAAAGGTTCAAGGAGCTATTGCGCAAGTGTCCACATCACGATCTTGCGGTATGGCAACAAGTGTCCACTTTCTATAATGGGTTGTTGCCACACACGAGACAAACACTTGACTCTAGCTCCGGGGGACTTTTAGGTAATCGCCGCCCACATGAAATATACAATCAAATCGAGGAAATTGCTCAAACCAATTTTCAGTGGCACACTCCCCGAGGTAATAAATCTATTGCCCCGGGCGCCCATAAGGTTGATGAAAGCACTTCTTTACAAGCCCAAATCGAGGCCCTTTCTTCAAAAATTAAAAGCTAGAAATGGTAAAACGGTCTCGGTAATGGCTTGCGAAGGGTGTGGTGGGCCACATGAAAATTGGAGTTGTATGCAAGAAACAGATGATCAAACTGAGTCGGTAAACTACATTGATAATAGACCAAGGCCGTCGGGTCCCCCAACGGGTACCTACAACCAAGGATGGCGTAACCACCCTAACCTTGGTTGGAGAGAACCCGGCAGTAGTAGTAACCAACAAGGTCTAAATCAACGAACAAACTTTCAACAACCAAGAAATGAGTCACAAAATTTCCCTCAACAACAAGGTGGATGAGAAAGGCTTGAAGATACTATATCTCGCCTCATCTCCAACACTGAAAAGAAAAACTCGGACCGGTTTCAACAATTGGAATCAAATTTTAGAAATCAACAAGCTAGTATACAAAACATTGAAAAACAAATAAATCAACTAGCTCAAAATTTCTCCAAGAGGCCACAAGGCGCGTTACCAAGTAATACCGAAACAAACCCAAAAGCTCAAGTTCGTCTCATAACATTAAGAAACCGTACTGTGGGTCCCGTGGAAGCTCCGCCGCCACCAACCGAGGAAAGCATAACACCGCCCCAACAAGATAAGGCTTCTCCTCTATTTCAAGAGCCCACCAAGGCTCCTCCGGTTCCGTACCCCGGTAGGTTAATTCGTCAAAAGACCAATGAGCAATTCGCAAAATTCGAAAGTCTACTAAAACAATTGCATGTTAATATTCCTTTCATAGAAGTCCTAACTCAAATGCCTAAATACTCAAAATTCATGAGGGACTTCCTCACTCATAAAAAGGAAAATTGAATCATTGCAATTAGTTAACCTAGGCGAAGAATGCTCCGCCCTCGTACTCAACAAACTTCCCCAAAAGAAGATTGATCCCGGAAGCTTCACAATTCCTTGCTCGATCGGGGAATCCCCCATTCGTAATGCACTAGCCGACCTTGGGGCTAGCATTAACCTCATGCCCGCATCAATGTTCAAACGACTCGTCCTAGGAAAAACGAGCCCTACCAAGATGAGTATACAACTTGCCGATAGATCCGTCAAATACCCGCAAGGTGTCGCTGAAAATCTATTTGTCAAAGTCGACAATTTCGTCTACCCGGCCGACTTTGTCATACTAGATATGGAAGAAGAAACCGAAGTCCCCCTCATACTAGGGAGGCCATTTCTAGCCACCGCACAAGTAGTGGTAGACATGAATGACGGAACACTCACTTTAAAATATGGGGATAAGGAAGTGAAGTTCGGGGTTGGGAAGAGAATAGAGGACGATGACCCAGTCAATTACATGAAGGTTATTGATTCAAGCTTGGATGATGCTCTCCGACAGTGCAACATGGGAAGCAAAACATCCCGCTCGAAAATATATAACCTCACCTTGGGTGTAGCCAAGGACCCTTATAAACGTGGCGCACCACGGAGGCATTCCGCGGAACTATCCTTAGTTTAGTTTAATCTTTTAGTTTAATTTTAATTTGCAGCAATAAAACACACTCGTGATGGTCAAGGATAACAAGGGAAACGAGAAACATAGCCCCATGCACGAAAACAGGGCCATCCGACAACAATTTCTTCATTACAGTAAGCTCAGCACGGGCCGTGTCCGCCCAACACGGCCCCGTGCTGCACACTCTGCAGAGAATTACCTAGTTCAGGTAACTGGACACGGGCCGTGTTCGCTGAAAACGCCCCCGTGTCCAGGCTTCTGTTTCTTTTCTTTAATTTTTGTCGCTAGCACCTGAACACGGGGCCGTGCCCGGTCCCCACGGGGCCGTGTCCAGGATGCCAGTAACATAAAATTTTGCTTTTAACACCATTTTACACATTCAATCAACCTAAAAACTTATTTTTGGGACACATTGAGGACAATGTGTAATTTAAGTGTGGGGGATGCTAAAACCTTGAATTTTGCAAGTCCTAATAACAAGCCTTACACAAAACTCTATTGGAACCGCTAATCACCCCAAATTTTTTTTTCAAAAATTTTCAATTTTCTTTTACTTGTCTAAGTTTAATTGGAAATTCAAGTTCTAACAAGGTTATATTTTTACAAGTTTACAACCGATAGCGTCGTGATAAAAAGAACCAACATAAGAAAATTACGAAAAGGCATGACAAACTTAGTTAAAATATGATTATATATACTTGATCACATAAAAAACCCTTTCCCACAAAAGTGAGTTTTGAGCCTTTAACGAGCATACAAATATATATCTTTACACTAAATGCTCATTTTTCATTTCTTGTGTGAATAGCCGCTTGGTTCGTACGACTCTAGAACTTGCCACAACAATACATTACCGGTCCTTACCAACTTAAACCCGAGTAAGTAAATGATGGAGGCATTAGGATTAACCCTTTTTCATTCTACACCATTATTTTTCATTTTTTTTACCTACCCAAAAAAAAATCCCCCTAGTTAACCCCTTTGAGCCTAAACCTTTTCATTTCTTAACCCAAAACCATCACCCTTTTTACCCACCTAAACCTTTTTATTTTTAACCCTTTCTTCTAGTAACAACGTTCAGATTTCTTATGACTTACGTTGAAAAATAATAATAAAATAAAATAAAATTTTATATCTTGACGAAACCAAACAAACAAACAAGTTCATCAAAAATAACTTTGTTTGAAGAAAAATTGGTTCATCAAAATAAAATAAAAATGTGAAAAATAAAAAGTCTTTCAGAAAACCAACGTTTGTTACGCTTTTCGCCCTTTTACTAACCACTAACCCAACCGCCCACCTTTAGCCCAAGCCTAACCCTTCACCCAAAAAGTCATCTTGATATTTACAAAGGTATATAGTTAAAAAGGAGGAGGATTGATTGCTTGGCAAGCTTATGGTAGAAGTAAGTTCCATGCCGCTCTCGAGTGATTCACTAAAAATACACCTTCGGCCGAGTGTTGAGTGATTCCCCCGTGAGGTATGTGAACTTGTATATAAATGGAATTTTAAAAAGGTATGTTATGCCCTAATAAATAATTTACCTTATGAAACATTTTTAATAAATCATGACGAATAGGATTGTAAATAAATAAAAATAAAACCTAAATAATCTTGGAATTCCCGACACTCTATGACAAGCCCAAAAACCTTCTCTTCTACCCATTCCATTTGGGAGTGAATAAAGCCACATTATAAAGAGTTTTGCTTGAGGACAAGCAAAGATTCAAGTGTGGGGGTATTTGATGTGCACAAAATGCAACATATAAACTATATCAATTGTGGCTTAAAACTAATCCTTTTTTAGTACTAATGTTGGAAAAAGTGTGCTTTTGTCTTCCTTTTGTATTTTCAGGATTAAATGGGCTCAAAATAACAAAAGAAGCAAAAAGACAGTCAAATCTAACATAAATACAAGAAAAGGAACAAAAGTGATATGCCCGACCCCCCGACAGCATCTTCCCAAGCAAAATAAAGAAGAAAGAAGACTGAACACGCCCCGTGCTCAGCAAGCATGGGGCCGTGCCCAAGAAGCAGCAGAAAAGACAAACCCATAGAAGCTTCTACTGCCCACCACGGGGCCGTGCCCAGCGGACACGGGGGCGTGGTCAACTTCCTGCAGGCGCATTTATTGTAATTGTGAATTACAATTAATGAAGAGAGATGGTGTCAGATGGACACGGGGCCGTGCCCAGCGGGCACGGGGCCGTGCCCGAGCTTCTGTTCAGCCTATAAATAGGAGTGTTTGGAGCTCTTGCAACTCATCCCTTGGCACACCAACTCTCTCACACTTCACCCACCACCCACCACCATCACAACACCATCATCCACCACCATCATCCATTGTCCATCATAGAGTGTGTGAGTCGTCTCGGGATCCAAGATTGATCGTAAGAGTTCTTGATAATCAAAGGCCATGTTTGCCTAAGTCTCTTACATCACTTGGTGAAGACAAGTGTTTAGTGTAATACTTTTTATATTTAATCTTTTTCACTTTTTAATTGGTTTTGTATTAATGACTTTAATTACTAGTTTCTTATGTTGAAGGTGATTCTTCCTTATCGTTTGTCCGTGGTGTCTTGGCATTATTTTACTGTCTGTATAAAATAAAAGATTTTCACCATTCATATCTCCACGGTCTATATGGAGGTATGTTGGCTACCTGGTCGGGGGTTAAGGGAACGGTTTGGTAAGAGTCTTGCCATTGTTCAGTGTATAGATCCTGCAAAGGACCTGGGTCAAATTTAGTAGGACCTCCTTCAATACCCAATGGTACTGGATGGTGGGGGTCCAAACTCTTTGATCCCCTCATAAGTTAAACTACTATTAAAACTTTAACCCGGCTACTTAGGACTGTATCCCTGCTGACTCAGACTACTTAGCCGAGGGTAACGTCGCCTTCAAAAGAGGGGCCTACCACATTATGCATTAATAACTTAATTAATTATCTTTCAATAATCCGACCATTTACGATTGTATCCTTGTTGACTTAAACTACTGGGTTGAGGGTAACGTCACCTTCAAAAGAGGGGCCTACTACAATAACTAAGATAATCTCTTAAACAAGTGCAAAAGTGCGAAAATAATCAAAGGTTACACTACACACGAGTCGGATCCAAGTGATTCATCTTGTCTATCTGTTTTTTATTTTATTTTATTTTTCAGCATTTTAGTTAGTTTTATTTTCTTAGTTTAAAAATCTTTTTCTAACATTTTGATTTGATTAGACGTTGAGGATAAAGCGGTACTAAAAGCTCTTGTGTCCTTGGACGACCTCGGTATCTTACCAACACTATACTACGTCCACGATGGGTGCACTTGCCCATATGTCTGTTTAGTGTTAGTAAATATCGTGTTTTATAAATTTAAAACTTGGCTAAAAAGTGTAAAAAAGGCTTAAAATATATACCTAAAACATATACACACTGACACGCATCACTAACTCCTCCACCCTGTAAAGGCCGCAGTGCACAGCAAACTCTCTAAGTGACATCTCATGCCACTGGCCAGCTAGACGAAAGCAGACCTCTATCCACGAGTGGTCGGGGTCATCAAGCTCCCCCGGCTGGTCTGCAGGCCTAGGAGCAAAGTCGAAAAACGACAAAAACTCGCACACCATGACCCTGTACGACGGCGTGAATGCAATAGCGAACAACCTAACACACATTGTGGTTAGTGTGCATGTCGTATACAAAACAAAGAAAAAACAGTAACAAATAGTATACCTCTCCCATGGAGTATCTTGTCCAATGAACCCTCGGGGTCTTGCCGCCTCGTCAACCTCCTCGAGAGCTCCCAAATCGAGGGCGGCGTGGCCGCCGATCTCCATATGCCGAAACTTTTCACATCTGTGATAAGCGTCGCTCCCCTGCTCGAACGCTAGATAAGGATTATCTATCAACGGATCCATTTCTGGGCCACCGCCACGCCCACGACCGCGCCCACGTCCACGTCCACGCCCACCGGCAGCCCCATCCCCGCCCTCGCCGCTCCTCCACCTCTGCTACGTCGACGCCCACGTCCGCCACCTCCATCGCCACCTCCCGCACCACGGTCGACACCTCCACGGCCAGCACCCTGGCCTCTCCCTCTACCAGTAACGGCATCCATATGCATGATTAAACAATTTTTTAATCAATTTTTTACAAAATATAACAATTTTTATTAATTTAAAAAAATATAACATACGCGAGTTACAGACGTAATCGCGTTACGGATGAATTCGACTAAAAATATAAATATTATATATCTACGACTCGTTACGTTTCGACGCTCGTTTCGGACCTACGTGCGATACGGACGATTTCGACTAAAAATGTAAAAAATTATATATTTACGACCACTTATGTTTCGACGCTCGTTTCTGACCTACGTGCGATACGGACGACTTCGACTATATAATATAAATATTATATATCTATGACGTCATAGGTTTCGACGCTCGTTACCGATCTAGGCGCGATACGAACATTTTCGACTAAAAATATAAAAAATTACATATTTACGACGACTAACGTTTCGACGCTCGTTTCGGACCTACGCGCGATATGGACGACTTCGACTATATAATATAAATATTATATATCTACGACGACTTAGGTTTCGACGCTCGTTACCGACCTAGGCGCGATACGGACGATTTCGACTAAAAATATAAAAAAATATATATTTACGACGACAAACGTTTCGACAGTCGTTTCAGACCTACGCGTGATACGGACGACTTTGACTATATAATATAAATATTATATATCTACGACGTCTTAGGTTTCAACGCTCGTAACCGACCTAGGCGCGATACAGTCGATTTCGACTAAAAATAAAAACAAAATTATTTATTTACCACGACTAACGTTTCGACGCTCGTTTCG
Source organism: Helianthus annuus (assembly GCF_002127325.2). Taxonomy (NCBI): domain Eukaryota; kingdom Viridiplantae; phylum Streptophyta; class Magnoliopsida; order Asterales; family Asteraceae; genus Helianthus; species Helianthus annuus. The sequence continues at coordinate 14,671,859 of NC_035437.2, read as the reverse complement.
GACCTACGCGCGATACGGACGACTTCGACTATATAATATAAATATTATTTATCTAAGACGTCTTAGGTTTCGACGCTCGTTACCGACCTAGGTGCGATAGGGACGATTTCGACTAAAAATATAAAAAAAAAGTTATATATTTACGACGACTTACGTTTCGACGCTCGTTTCGGACCTACGCGTGATACGGATGACTTCGACTATATAACATAAATATTATATATCTACGACCTCATAGGTTTCAACGCTCGTTACCGACTTAGGCACGATACGGACGATTTCGACTAAAAATATAAAAAAATATATATTTACGACGACTTACGTTTCGACGCTTGTTTCGGACCTACGCGCGATACGGACGACTTCGACTATATAATATAAATATTATATATCTACGACGTCTTAGGTTTTGACGCTCGTTACCGACCTAGGCGCGATACGGACGATTTCGACTAAAAATATAAGTATTATATATCTACGACTCGTTACGTTTCAACGCTCGTAATGGACCTGATCGCGATACGGACAACTTCGACTATTAATATAAACATTATATATATACGACTCGTTACGTTTCGACGCTCGTTACCGACCTACGAGCGATACGGATGACTTCGACTAAAAATAAAAACATTATATATCAATTTCTACTTACAAGTAAAACACTAAAAAAACTAAGATATAAAATATTTTTTTATACTTTATAAAACAGAAAAGAAAAAAAAACAAGAATTTTGAATCAATACAATGCGTATAGGGCCATACGCATCGTATCTACTCATCTGTTCATGTAAAAAATTGAAATTTTGAAGCAATACGATGCGTATAGGCTGATATACATCGTATTGCTTCATCAGATGATGAACCCCCCCCCCCCCCCAAAAAAAAAACCCAGTATTTCAACCCCGAAATCACACAAATTCAACAGATAAAATGCAAAATTGAAAACGTATAAATGATGAGGGTTCTGAGATGCATACCTTACTAGTCTTTGATCTTGAAATCTCGACTGTATCTTGACCGTATGTATAAGCACCGAATGTGTGTGTATTTGTGAGTATTTTGAATTTTGTTTGTTTGTTGTTCGTATCAACCCCCTGTTAATCAAGGGGTTATATCGTACAAGCTTAATTCACATCGTATAGGTCTATATGATGCGTATTAATATCCCTTGAATTTTAAAATTCAGAGGCTTAATAGGCATCATATAGGGCTGTACGATGCATATTATATCCTTGAAATTACTGAAATACCCCTGTTTTTTTATAAATTCAGGGGTATTTTTGAGAAATTCAAAGTTTAATACGCATCGTAACAATACAACATTGGTCTATACGATCGTATGTAGCATAATTTGAAAATTTGATTTTATCGTGTTTTCCTCAGTTCGACGTATACGTGTCGTTTTTTGACGAACTTTCGCATATTTTGTCGTTTTATGACGTATACCTTTAACATTCATCGTTTCGGTGACGTTCGGTTGCGTACGATTATTGTATTCTATTATATCGTACAGTTTTGTTTGAAATCCACTTGTATTGTATAGTGCCGTGTTATATGTATACGCTTGTGGAAATATCATTAGTTACATATTTTGATGTATTTTAGCGTATTTTGACGTAATTTATCGTATTGTTGCGTATTTTAGAGTATTTTGACATATTTGAGCGTATTCTGATGTATTTTAGCTTATTTTAACCTGTTTTTAGGTTATTTTAACGTATTTCGGCGTGTTTTAATGTATCTAGGCGTATTTTAGCGTATTTTAACATATCTAATCGAAATTTGACGTATTTTACCGTATTGCAACGTATTTTAGCATATTTTCATGTATTTTAGCATCTTTTAAGGTATTTTTGCGTATTTTAAAGTATTTTAGCGTATTTTAACGTATTTTTGCGTATTTTAGAATATTTTAGCGTCTTTTTGCGTATTTTAGCGTCACTTAACATATTTTAGCGTAATTTAGAGTATAACATATTTTGACATATTTTAGCGTACTTTAGAGTATTTTCACGTATTTTCGCATATTTTAGCGTATTTTGACATATTTTAGCGCAGTTTAGGTTATTTTAACGTATTTCGGCGTATTTTAACGTATCTGATCGCAATTTAACGTATTTTAGCGTATTGCAACATATTAATTTTCATGTATTTTAGCATATTTTAAGGTATTTTGCGTATTTTAGAGTATTTTAGCGTATTTTAGCATGTTTTAACGTATTTTTGCGTATTTTAGAGTATTTTAGCGTATTTTCGCATATTTTAGCGTACTTTAGAGTATTGTAGTGTATTTTGACATATTTTAGTGTACTTTAGAGTATTTTTGCATATTTTCGCATATTTTAGCGTATTTTTGTATTACAAATTAATCAATATAATGCATTGTTTTTGCAATAAACAAATGGAATACATTATACAAATAAATTATTCTTTAAAATTACAAATTAATCAATAACATACAATGTGTTGTCAATGTTAGGCTTGATTAGCATTTCATACCACGCTATCTGTCCCGTGTAGTTTTCCGTCCAAAGTGCTGCTTCTTCGCCCGCGTGTCTACTCTAGAGATAGTTCGGTGGCGGCATTAGATAGTCCCCTTTAAGTTTGACGTGGATGAAATAACTACCATTAACATATACCAGTGAAACGACCTGATGGGGGACACGTGCGTGCTCTGGATGATATAAGGGGAATACAATAGAACAATATTTGATGTCTAATATGTGAACAATCACACCAAACCTATGGGCAAGAATGAGTCTTTCCTAAGGCATCTCCATCTAATGCTCCCTGGGTGCTCTTCCAACCTCGGAAAAATTTATTTTTCTACTTGCGCGTCGTAGTCCCCTGGTAAATCAATATCTAAGACGTACCTCCACATTTCTTTGTTCTCACCCGTCAGCTCTTCAAGTAGTTGGCTCCGAACAAACCCAAAGTACTCTCGTTCAAACCCTAAACCCACAGCAGCCGCCCGAAACCCACAATGTCGATCCGGCTTGACATCTTTTATTCTTGGATAGGGGTGGAACACTTTTGGAATTTGTTTTTTGAATCTGTGCACATATTCAAGCGTTCCATCATCAGTGATTAACGGAAAGCCATGGTCCTCACTAGGCTCTCTTTTCCGTGAAGCCGTTGAACGACTACGTTGCAGTAACGACCTTTGAGAATTTAGAGACATTGTAGACGTAGATGGTATTAGGGAATCTTGCGACGGTACATAAGAGTTGTGTCGAGGAGGGTCACACCTACTTTGTTGTTCGGGAGGCCCAACTGAGCTATCTCCATCAGGTTGTTCTTTTCTTTGTTGTTGGACCTTGGACGTTGGCCGCCCGCGAGTGTTTTGTTGTACGACAGGCGGTTTTTTGTCTCTCATATGTGGGTTTACCACCGCCATGATCTTCGATATGACGCTTTTCTTCACTTGCAGGGGTTAGGTAGACAATTTCTGTTTCACATATTCTAGTTCTTTTTTCTACATCAACATCTTCATCATCAAAATTTGATGGATTCAGGTCAAGTTTTCTCCATAAAATGTCTATATCTTCGAGCTGAATAACGCGTTCTGCAAAACAAAAAAGAGCATTAGACAAGCATATTTAATTAATACAACAAAACATTTTTATAAGTCTATAAGCACCTGTATTCTGCAATCTCTCCAGGTGACAGGCACATAACAACCCGCAACCCGAGTACAGCTGGTAGCCACATGTTGATCCGAATAACAGCAACGTGGTTATCCTCCGTGTTAGCTCGTTTTCTAATAGGTTAAGAGCATGGATGGAAACTTTACGAAGTAAGTTGCGAAACAAAGGAATCTCAAGGTGGCTATTCATTCGCTTGGTGCAGCTTTCTTCCAAGCATTTCTTTATTTGCGTAGATTGCTTTAGTACCAAGCTGTCCACCATTTTCACCAGCGTTTCCAGACTGCATTTCGGTGTAGTAAGTTGTTCTTTAATGCAGCATGTGCGCCTTCAGCTCTCTTTGTTGTAGTTTGGTAGAATGTCAGGGTTTGATTGGTCCATGCAGATACGAACAAATTACAGGAGGTACTTAACCAGTAATTCCATAGGTAATCAAAAACATGTGAAAAAAGAAAACATATTCAAATTATATATCTATTTAAATGAATGTATTAACTTAGAGAAAACATACGTTTACGTTGTTGATTGAGAAGGTGTCTCTGAAGGTTGAGGAGGTTATAATCGTATAACTCCTCGGTAGCGGAATCACACATTGTTTTCCACTGACGAACAAAGTCCTCCCAATCTGGTTGAGCAAACGAATTCTTGCAGTGCTTCACAATATTTTGTAAGATGTGGAACCTGCAGAGATATATGTGTGCGACAGGGAATATTTTTCTACACGCGTTTATCAGGGCCTGGTCCCTGTCCGTTAGAATTACACACGGCTCCATGCACTCGTGTAGCATGGACCTGATCCTCTCAATGACCCATACGTACATTACCTCCTGCTCGTTTGAAAGAAATGCTTGCGCAACACAGAAGGTTTTGTTTGTCGACGTCATACCCACAACTTGCAAAAATGGTAGATGTACATGTTAGTCTTGTAGGTAGCGTCGACCATAAGCACATGCGGGAATGCTCTCCACATTTCAAAGGACTTCTCGTGACAGAGAAATACATGTTGAACGACGTTGGTAATAGGTCATCTTTTTTTCCTGGAGGATTGTTTCAACCGCTGCATGGGAGACGTTTTTTCCTCGAACTTTGTGGCCCTGATCTTTTGGCGAGCGTTGTGTATGTCTTTCGAAACACATTTGTTTTCAGGGTTCTGTTCGGTTACGGCCTTCCGGATTGTATGGGGTTGTATATCTTGATCTGTCAGCTCTTGCACCAGCCTAAACTCATTAAGTGTAAGTCTCCTGGCATACGCATAACCCTCCAGATGTTCAACAGGGCCGTGGTTGTGGGTCTCGTTAAAACTTTTGTGCAGATAATCTATCCGCCAAGCTCGACGACTTTGGTCGAGATGACCTATCACCATAAAAGGGCACGCACATTTTTTGCTGCCGGTTTTCCTAACCGTGGCCTTACTCTCATGCTCGCTACTACGACAACATTGGAGCCATATCCGGTGATCCTTGGACCGTATGGTAACAATAACGTATCCGTTGGCTAAACTCCTTCGTTTTACCGAACCTTCCAAATCATCGCAGGAAAAAATCCTAAAAATATAACAAATAATTTTAAAAAAATATATATAACAATTTTAATGTATTTTTTATTATGTTTAAAAAAATATAACAATTTTAATTAATTTTATAAAAAAATATAAAAATTTTTAATTAATTTTTTATCCTATTTACAAAATATAACAATTTTGAAAGTATTTTTTCTTTACAAATTTATAATTATTTAACGTGCAAATTATTATTGTTTTTTATTGCGAGGAACGTGCGAATTGTGCATCGGTTTTGAAATGAACGAGGTAACAAGTATTAAAACACATAGAAATGAGAGGCTTGATAAAACATTGGATTGTTTCGGGTTTGGAAACTTCGACTATTCCAAAGTGAATCGAATGTCCTTTCAAATTAGGAAAACGTGCTTTGGCCTATAGGTAAAATACTCTCGTCGAGAAGCGATTAAGGATACTTTACCTTCCAGTTACTACACGTCCCTAATCGATTGAAAAATCAAAACTCTGGCGGGATTGAAATTCGAGGAATGGGACTAGTCAACAAGATGCGGGTTTCACTCCTAACTTGACGATTTCGTACCCTAAGTGTGGTTGGTACTTGTCGGGTCAAGAAAGTTAATTTGGACACTTTGACGAGGGTCCACTAGAGTTTGAAGTGGAAATTTACCATCAATATGTGGATTTCACTCCTAACTTGATGGCGTAATTTTGTGCAAAATTGAATAAGCGGATTGAGAGTCATTCACCAAATTATGGATTTCACACCTATTTTGGTGAAATCATCTCGTTTGTATAATACGAGTATCTTCAACTCTTCGACGAATATTTTAAAAAATATAACAATTTTTAATGTATTTTTATAACATTTTAAAAAATATAACAATTTTAATTAATTTTATAAAAATATTACATATAACATTTATTAATTAATTTTTATCCAATTTGAAAAATATAACAATTTTTAATGTATTTTGTATTAACAATTTTATAATAATTTTTTGACAGAAAAAATATAACATTTAACAAAAAAATATATTATTCGTACCTGATCGGTTTTGTAAGAAACTTCAGGGTAAGCGGGTTGCTCGTCACCCAATGAGTCTTGCGCGTAAGAAGGCTGACCAACGTCTTCTTGTACTCTCGAGGCACCACTAACGAAAAAGTTATTGCCATATTCTTCATGTCCGTACGAGGCACCGTAACCGGCTTCATAATACGGAGACCCATAACCATGATCATAACTAGACACGTTAGATCTGGTAACAACGGTTGGCGGGACATAGTAGACTAAAAAACAACGGGTAAAAGGTAATGGTAAATTTAACGCCGAATAGAAAAAATTAAATATATATACTTTCCCCGTTGAGGTCTGGCAAAAACGATTCATTATGATGGGGACGATAGCCGGACACGACCTCCTCCGCGTGATCATCATTTCCTCTCCCATCGTAAGAATCAGGGTTATTAGACCCCTCCTAATACAAACAGTGTGCTATGTATTTCATAAAAAACGGAACAAGTTAAAAGAATGATATACCACACTGCTTTCCGGAATAAACGTGCTCGTATTTGTGTCGGACGACTCGCCGAAAATGTGGTTGAACCAAGACATGTTTGTTAGCGAATGTGAATATATAACTAATACGATATATATCATCGTCTTCTTCATCGTTTAAATAGGGGAAGCAGAATGCAAATTCAAAATCCAATACAGATCGTATAGGCCTATACGGCCCGTATAGGGCTTACGTCAACCACTTTACATCACTCAAAAGTGACAGAAAGCTACCTCGTACTTTCTTTAAAAAGTAATACGCATCGTATAGCTCTATATGATGCATATTACTCTTTATAGTGGAGACATTATCAGCCTTTGACTTTAACTGACCTTGATGTTTGAACCAACCTTAATACGCATCGTATAGGCCTATACGATGCGTATTGAAGGTGTCGATTTAATATTCCAAGGTGTGCCAATAATACGACCGTTTACTCAAAGCTAAATGACTAAACCAAAAACAGAGAACCTTTTTAGTAGGATGTTGAGAAATCACATAAGCGTGGAGGGGGGGGGACAGGAGGAGAGGTTGCTGATATGGGGTCCCTGGTACCAGCGAGAACATTGCCCCAGGTGGTCGAGTACCAACGAAAGGAAGCATCAGCGGGGGTGTGCTCTCGAATTGGAGTGGGAACAAAAAAAGGAGCTGCACAAGGCGAGAAGGGAGGAGCGAGACTTAATAGTTACTTTTTCTTTACATATCGAAAACTCTTGGATGGCGAGTTAAGAACTTCATATTGTAGGTTTATCTTCAAGACTTAAAGCTCTTCGTGGTTGTATGAAAAAGACAAGAAAATGATATAGTGTTTTTTTGATTTTCGGGTAAACTGTCGAGGTCTAAAATACATTTTATGTTGATTTTCTTAGGAATTAATATATATATATATATATATATATATATATATATATATATATATATATATATATATATATATATATAGGTAAAGAGTAAAATACAAATGCGCTTATCGTACGATACGTACGCGATCATCCCAGCCGTTCGATCAGGTGCAGATCTGGTGCGAATTCAATACATATCGCATGTGAAAAATGGTTAGCATGGGGTAGTGTGAAAAATGGCATGGGGTGTGTAGATGGACAAAATCGCATGTGGAAGATTTGAATATCACATGTGAAAAATGGCATGGGGTAATGTGAAAAATGGCATGGGGTGTGTAGAATCACATGTGGAAGATTGAATATCGCATGTGAAAAAATGGCTAGCATGGGATAATGTAAAAAATGGCATGGGGTGTGTAGAATTGCATGTGGAAAATTGAATATCGCATGTGAAAAAATGGCATGGGGTAATGTGAAAAATGGCATGGGGTGTGTAGAATCGCATGTGAAAAAATGGTTAGCATGGGGTAATGTGAAAAATGGCATGGGGTGTGTAGATGGAGAAAATCGTACGTGGAAGATTGAATTCGCACAACTCATACAGTTCGCATGGAGGTATTAAATCGCAAGGGAGATGAAGATCTGACGGCTGCGGTTATCGCGTACGTAATGTATGATAAGCCCTATTGTACGTTAACCGGCCTCTATATATATATATATATATATATATATATATATATATATATATATATATATATATATATAGGGGACCGCTAAAATGAGAACCACCTCGAGTTGTAAGAACCGTGAGAACTACACCGTACGGGGCAAGGTGGACAAAATTTTTTTTTCATAAAGTAGATGCGTGTATTATAAACACATTTGTAAAAAAAATCAAAAAAAAAATGTCGTGTGTGTAGTTTTGAGCACCACAAGTTTGTGTTTACGGGTACCGTAAATCTTACCGGAAAATTTACGGTAGCCGTAAACACAAACTTGTGGTGCTCAAAACTACACACACGACATTTTTTTTTAATTTTTTTTTACAAATGTGTTTATAATACACGCATCTACGTTTATGAAAAAAATTTTGGTCCAACTCGCCCCGGATCAAGTAGTTCTCACGGTTCTTACAACTGGAGGTGGTTCTTATTTTCGCACAATTCGATATATATATATATATATATATATATATAGGGTAAGGTTCATGCGAGAACCACCCTTATTGCGAGAACCGCGAGAACCAATGTGAACACAAAATAAAATCTAAAAAAAATCAAAAAAGCACTCAAAAAAAATTTCTTTTTAATATTTTTCTTTAAAAATCGCTATATTTCGTTATCATAAAAAAAAACTTTTTTTTTCGAGTAACAGTTATCCATGCACATGTGCATATGTATCATTACTTCGACAAATTCGGTAATACGTTATCAGGAATAGACAATTGCACTTTAATTTACAATACCATTCGTAATACACTACTTTTTACATTACCAATATTCAAAATGCACATGTGCATCAGTAGGTATAACCATGATATAACGTGTTTTGGTACAAAAAGTTTGTTATTTTGAATGGAGAAGTAGGCCCATATACATGTTTTTTGGTTAGTTATATCTAGTGGTTGATGGTTTGGTTATAGTTGTCAATTTATGATGTAATATGTTAATTGGATTGTATAAATGGTGTTTACATACATGTAATAAAGTGAAAATATTGGTAATGGTATTGTATTATTGATGGTAGGAGGTAATGGTATTGTATGTTGGATGGTAGGAGGTAATGGTAGTGTATTATGGATGGTATGATAAATGAAAGGGAAAGTGTAATCAAAGTAGTGTACCAAAACACCTTATTTTATGTTGATACATATAGATGCACATGTGCATTTCTAATATTGGTAATGTAAAAAGTATTGTATTACACATGGTAGTGTAAATGAAAGTGCAATTGTCTAATAGTTGTAATGAATTACGGAATTTGTCAAAGAAATGACAAAAATGCACATGTGCATGTTTGTGTATTATGGATGGAATGATAGATGAAAGAGAAAGTAGTGTACCAACACACCTTATTTCATGTTGATACATATAGATGCACATGTGCATTTCTAAGATTGTTAACGTAAAAAGTAGTGTATTACACGTTGTATTGTAAATGAAAGTGCAATTGTCTAATATTTGTAATGAATTACGGAATTTGTCAAAAAAAAATGATACAAATGCACATGTGCATGGATAACTGTGACTCAAAAAAAAATTTTGAAAATTTTTTTATTTTTTTATTGTAAACAAAATATTAAAACAATACTGGGAAAAGCGGAACTGGAAAAGTAGAAGATGAAAGGACAAAAAACCCCTCTGCCCTTCTCTATGCCGCGTGACACGTGTTGGACCAGGATGCGTTCTCACCGTTCTCACACTTTTGAGTGTTTTCTCCTGATCCCGTTTCTATATATATATATATATATATATATATATATATATAGGATTAGGTTCAAGAGAGAACACTAGTGTAGCTTGCAAACTGAGTGAACTAATCCTGGTCATACACGTGTGTAGATCAATGGCCAGGATTTGATGTTGAAATACACTAGTGTATTTTACGATTTGATGATGAGATCCTGGGCATACACGTGTGTAGATCAATAGCCAGGATTTGTTCACTCAGTTCGCAAATACACTAGTGTTCACTCTAGAACCCCACCCTATATATATATATATAGGGAGGGGCTCATGCGAGAACTCTATTTATTGCGAGAACCGCGAGAACCAATGTGAACACAACCTAAAATTGCTAAAAAAACCTAACCCCCAAAAACCTAAAAAAAATCTAAAAAAAAATCTAAAAAAATCAAAAAAAATCTAAATTTTTTTTTAATATTTTTTATGCTCAAATCGCTACTTTTAGTGGCCAAAAAAATTTTTTTTTTAAATTTAAATTTTTTTATGGCTTCGAAAAGTAGCGATTTTTATATAAAAATATTAAAAAAAAATTGTGTGATTTTTAGCTATTTTTAGGCATTTTTGGTTGTGTTCACATTGGTTCTCGCGGTTCTCGCAATAAGAGGTGGTTCTCGCATGATCTTCTCCCTATATATATATATATATATATATATATATATATATATATATATATATATATATATATATATATAGTCAGGATTAGAGAAAAAGCTCAAAAGTGTGAGAACGGAGAGAACGCTTATGGATCGTCCGATCAAAACAATCTATGGACTAGATTGGCGCGGTGACATTTTAGTAAATAACACCAATTTTATTACGTGGACGCGCGTCATTAAGGGTAAAAAAGTAAAAAACTATTCCTCACATAAAACGCCATTGAAAATAAAACGCCAAATAAATAAAAAACGCCAATTTTATCACTGGGTACTTTTTTCTGCGTTTTTATTTAAGCTCTCTGGCTACAAAAACGCCATAAAATAAAATATGAAACACCATTATATATAACGCCAAACTTTACATCCGAATAAATGTTATTTACATTTTGTGTTAAAAAAATAACATCCCGCCTAACCTACGCGCCAAAAAAATTCTATAAATAGAAACGTCTCACCACCTTCCGTTTATCACACCAAAAAAAACACGCAGTGGTTGCTAAAAAAATTTACAACTCAATGTAAAACGCCAAAAAAATACAACGACAGCAAACATCTTTTTCTTTGATCCTTAGTGAAGTTCTGCATGAAGCTTCATTTAATGATTTTTTACGTGAGTGAAGAAATGATTTTGCTGCATGAGATGGACAAAATTGAAAAAGAGGGACTGATGACACCCATATGTCATACCGTCATCTTCGTTCCTGAAGAAGGTTTGGATGATAAGAAGAGACCTATACCAGTGGCAGATAGCATCCACCCACAGGGGGTCGCTCTATGACTCAAACATCAACAAAGACAATTCAACACATGAACAAAGAAAATAAACAACGCCAAACCCAAAACGCCATTTATTTGTCACATTTCTTGTAGTTTCAAAAGAAAAAAGAGACTGATGACACTAAAGATTTAAAATAATAAATTGCTTCTACTTTATTTTTTTTACTTTTTTTTTAATTTTCTTTGTCTATTGTTTGTTTTGTAATGTCAGTTAATAAACAACAAAATAATATTAATGCTATAACGAAAAATATAATAAAACGCCAAAATTAGCAAATACGTGTAAAACACCATAATGCTATACAAAAGCCCCCCATTAAACTACCAAACTATAATAAAATTAATGTGCAAAAGAATATAAAACGAAAGAAGTCCGATAGTTATCTAACCGCCATTGGAAAACAAAACGCCATAATTACAGTCTTCAAAAGATTTGACGTGTTACACCATTAAAACAATTGAGTCTGAAAACAAAACACGGTAAATTGCAAAAAAAAAACAATAAAATGAAACGACGGAAAACATAATTACTAACATTTATTATATTAAATTTATTTATCTTTTTCAAAACGTCATAATTACCTGACATACGCGGGAAAAAAAAGTCAATATAAAAGAAGACCATCAGAACCCCAGTTCAAACACGCCAAAAAAACTAAAACGCCACATATTCTCCAAAACGCCAAAAAATTTAAAAAATGGCTAAGGTTATTGCATGGAGGTTTGAAATGAAAGAAAAAAGATTCATCATAAAGTTCGCTAACAAGAGAAGGGTTAGGGTAAGAACAATAAAAGCCATGATGGGAATGAATGAAAATATTCAAAAGGATATCCTGGCCCTTGGGGTTCCAAGAGACAACGATTGTGAAAGAACAAGAACTGTAATAAGAAGACTGGAGAGAAAGTGTCCAGCAGCAGAAGATAATGAAGATTATGATGATGATATTGAAGATACACAAATACCAAAACTTAGCAGTTGGGTATTGCATGAGAAAGAAGGAACACTTGAAGTAACGTATAAAAACGGGGTGCAATATTCAAGACCAATGGAAGAAATGTTGAAGACAGGGTTGCTATCTATCATTGAACAACTCTGTGATTTAACACCTTCAAACGATCCAAAATCCAAGGATGCAGTAATATTCTTGAATAGGCTGCAGCAAAAAAGAGACGAGCTAATGGCGTTATACGCAAAAATGAAATTATGATGATGAAGAATCTGAAGAAAGTGAAGAACAAAGCGATGGGTACATCTCCGATGTAATCCCACCTACGGAAGACTATTAGATTATTTTGATTTTTGAGTTATTGTAATTTTTTAAAATATTAATCTATGGTAGGGAAGTCACCGCGGAGCTAGCTTGGTCGGGTAGCGGCTCCCGGAGTGAGATCACTCCGGCGGTTGGGAGGACCGTGCACTATCCCCCCCCCCCCCAATTATTAACAAAAAGATACAAAACGCCAAAAATAACATGGAAAAAGCCATAACGCCAAAATATTAACTATGTGACACAAAAAGAATTAACCCAAAGAGAAGAAATCTGAGAAAAAAACAATAAACGCCAAATAACTAATAAATCTACAAAACACCAAAATTATTTTGCACGCAAAAAATAAAGAAGTATGTCAAACGCGAAAACCGTGAAAGGAGAAGAATACTAAAAAGACAAAAAAAAAAACCCTTCGGTCCCTGATCAAGCCCCACGCCACGTGTTCGGCCAGGATGCGTTCTCACAGTTCTCACACTTTTTGCCGTTTTCTCCTGATCCCGTTTCTATATATGTATATATATACACACACACACACAGGGGATGGATCATGAGAAAACTAGTTTAAATAAGAAAACCAAAAAACTAACTAAAAAAGCCTAAAAACATACCAAAATTTTTATATTTTTTTTACAATTTTTCATAAAAAAACGTTACTTTTTATGTATGGAAAAAAATTTCAAAAAGAAAAAGAATTTGTTGTACTGCACATGTGCACTAATACGGAAAGCTTAAACCACTTAACCCACCCCCCACCAACACCCCCAAAAAACCTAACCCCCCCCCCCCCCACCCCCCAAAAACCTAAATTCACCCTCCCACCAAAAGCCTAACCCACCCCCACCCCCTCCCGAAAACCTAAAGCTAAACCCTAAACATAAACCCGAAAAAAACCTAAACCCCCCCCCACCCCCACCCCCCAAAAACCTAAACCCCCCCCCCCTCCCCCTCCCCTTCCCCCACACCCCCAAAAACCTAATCCTAATCCTAAACCTCTAAAAAAACTAACCATAAAAGCTAAACTAGACTTAAAAAGCTAATTTTAAGCATGTAATGCACATGTGTAGTACACATATAATGCAGATATGCAGTACAAGGTTTTTTTTTTTTGAAAATTTTTTATATATAAAAAAATAGCGATTTTTTTATAAAAAATTGTAAAAAAAAAATGGTATGTTTTTTAGCTTTTTTTAGGCCTTTTTAGTTAGTTTTCTAGTTTTCTCATTTAGATATAGTTTTCTCATGATCCTCTCCCTACATATATATATATATATAGAGAGAGAGAGAGAGAGAGTCCAGTTAACGTACAATACGGCTTAACGTACATCACGTACGACAGGTAATTACGTACGTTCATTTGAAAATCACGCACTTTATAAACTGAAAAACCCAAATCACGCATGTTGGGAAACATTAATCACGCATGATGAAAACATTAATCACGCACGTTGTCGTACGTTTAGCCGTATTGTATTTTACACTTTTCCTATATATATATATATATATATATATATATATATATATATAAAGAGAGAGAGAGAGAGGATAAGGATCCGTTAGAAACCACCCTTTATTGCGATAACCACGAGAACCAATGTGAACACAATCAAAAATATCTAAGAAACACACAATTTTTTTTAGTATTTTTTTTAAATCTCTATTTTTCGTCCATAAAATAATCGAGTAACAATTATCGATCAACATGTGCATATGTATCATTTCTTTAACAAATTCCGTAATACATTACCAGAAGTAGACAATTGCACTTTCATTTAAACTATCATCCTTAATACAATACTTTTAACATTACCAATATTAGAAATGCACATGTGCATTTATATGTATGAACATGATATAACGTGTTTTTGGTACACTACTTTGAATACACTGTCTTTTTCATCTATCATACCATCCATAATAAACTACCATTACCTCCTACTATCCATAATACACTACCATCACCAATTGTATAATATTTTCATTTTATGCACATATACATCAACACCCTTCATACCATACCAAACAATATATCATACCATAAAGTGACAAATATAACCAAACCATCAACCACTAGATATAACTAACCAAAAACATGTATATGAACCTACTTCATCATTCAAAATCACAAACTTTTTGTACCTAAACACGTTATATCATGTTCATACATATAGATGCACATGTGCATTTTTAATATTGCTAATATAAAAAGTAGTGTATTACAGATGGTAATGTAAATGAAAGTGAAATTGTATAATACTCGTAGTGTATTACGGAATTTGTCAAAGAAATAATACATATGCACATGTGCATCCATAATTGTTACTCGAAATTTTTTTTATGGACGAAATATAGCAATTTAAAAAAAATCATTAAAAAATTGTGTGTTTTTTAGGTATTTTTTTGTGTTCGCCATATATATATATATATATATATATATATATATATAGGGGACCGCTAAAATGAAAACCAACTCCAGTTGTAAGAACCATAAGAACTTTTTGATTCGGGGCGAGTTGGACCAAAATTTTTTTTTCATAAACATAGATGCATGTTATAAACACATTTTTAAAAAAACAAATTCAAAAAAAATGTCGTGACTGTAGTTTTGAGCACCACAAGTTTGTTTTTATGGGTACCGTAAATTTTATTTAAAATTTACGTTACCCATAAACACAAACTTGTGGTGCTCAAAACTACACACACGACATTTTTATTTTTTTTTTTGAATTTTTTTTTTACAAATGTGTTTATAATACACGTATCTACGTTTATGAAAAAAATTTTGGTCCAACTCGCCCCGTACGGTGTAGTTCTCATTGTTCTTACAACTGGAGGTGGTTTTCATTTTAGCTAGCGGTCCCCTATATATATATATATATATATATATATATATAGGGTAAGGTTCATGCGAGAACCACCCTTATTGCGAGAACCGCGAGAACCAATGTGAACACAAAATAAAATCTAAAAAAAATCAAAAAAACACTCAAAATTTTTTTTTTATTTTTTTAATATTTTTTAACAAAAAAAACTTTTTTTTTTCGAGTAACAGTTATCCATGCACATGTGCATATGTATCATTACTTCAACAAATTCGGTAATACATTATCAGGAATAGACAATTACACTTTAATTTACAATACCATTACTAATACACTACTTTTTACATTACCAATATTCAAAATGCACATGTGCATAATTAGGTATAACCATGATATAACGTGTTTTGATACAAAAAGTTTGTGATTTTGAATGGAGAAGTAGACCCATATACATGTTTTTTGGTTAGTTATATCTAGTGGTTGATGGTTTGGTTATAGTTGTCAATTTTTTATGTAATATGTTGATTGGATGGTATAAATGGTGTTTACATACATGTAATAAAGTGAAAATATTGTTAATGGTATTGTATTATGGATGGTAGGAGGTAATGGTATTGTATTATGGATGGTAGGAGGTAATGGTAGTGTATTATGGATGGTATGATAGATGAAAGGGAAAGTGTATTCAAAGTGGTGTACCAAAACACCTTATTTCATGTTGATACATATAATGCACATGTGCATTTCTAATATTGGTAATGTAAAAAGTAGTGTATTACATATGGTAGTGTAAATGAAAGTGCAATTGTCTAATATATGTAATGAATTACGGAATTTGTCAAAGAAATGACAGAAATGCACATGTGCATGCTTGTGTATTATGGATGGAATGATAGATGAAAGAGAAAGTAGTGTACCAAAACACCTTATTTCCTGTTGATACATATCGATGCACATGTGCATTTCTAACATTGGTAATGTAAAAGATAGTGTATTACACGTAGTAGTGTAAATGAAAGTGCAATTGACTATTATTTGTAATGAATTACGGAATTTGACAAAGAAACGACACATATGCACATGTGCATGGATAACTGTTACTCGAAATTTTATTTTTTTTTTTGAATTTTTTTTTTTTATTTTTTTATTAACAAAATATAGCGATTTTTTCAAAAAAAATAGTAAAAAAATAAAAAAAAAATTTGGGTGTTTTTTAGATTTTTTTAGGAATTACTGTTTGTGTTCACACTGGTTCTCGCGGTTCTCGCAATAAGGGGTGGTTCCTAACGGATCTTTGTCCTATATATATATATATATATATATGTATATATACTGAATTTTTTTTTTACAAATGTGTTTATAATAACACGCATCTACGTTTATCAAAAAAAAATTTGGTCCAACTCGCCCCCGATCAAAAAGTTCTCATGGTTCTTACAACTGGAGTTGGTTTTCATTTTAGCGGTCCCCTATATATATATTTATAGGTAAAGAGTATGGTACAAATCTCCTTTTCGTACATTATGTACGCACTACCCACAACCATACACGTGTCCTGATTCAATTTAATTAAATAAGGGCATATCAGACATTCTATTCGAACATCTGAGGGCTAATCATGGAATTCCGTCAACTATAAGCAGATATGGAGTTCGTTTCGTAACCATCCCATTTAATTATTCTTCGTATCAATTCGATTTGTAGGGTTTTTGATTGATTCCTCACCGAACCACGATTTCCGAAAATGTTTGATTCGTCATTTAGGATTCGTCAATAGTTTTATTAGGTTGAGTTCTGGGTTTTATTTGATTTGAAGCTTTTTTTCAATTTATTAGATTGTAATGAGGGTTGAAGATAAGTTGTTTCTGGTTTTATTTGTTGGGTTACCATATCGCATGTGTTGGTTGATATATCGCATGTGGTGTTTTAACATAATCCAGGTAGTTAAGAATTGATCCTTTGTATAATTTCGCATGTTTTAAAATAGACATTTCATACACAATGAAGTTTAATATTTAATTTCGCACGTTTTAGTTCAAGACTTCGCAAACCTTAACGTATTTATCATCTTTAGCTATTTATTTCGCACGATGTAATAATAATTATTTTTATTTTCGCAGAGTGTGTTTCAATAATTGAAATCAAATAATTCAGTTCAATAATTGATTTCAATATTTCATATCAATAATTTTTCTTTTATTATATATTTTATGCGCTACCCACTATTGCAAACATCCTATTAAAAAATGGCAGATCTACCAACATCCTCTTCTTCTGAACCAAGTATCAAGCAGGCTTTGAGGAAAAGGATTCAGCAACAAATTCAAGAGGATCAATCATGTCAAGAGATGTTGGAGGCCAACATTTCTCGTGTAACAGGAAACATGAAGAGAAGACAAGAAATTGTGAAATTACTGTTATGTTTATGGTGGATTTGGGTGAGAGGGATGAGAAACAGTTGAAAGAGTTGGCTGATGCAATAACTGTCTTAAGATGCTCGATAAAGATGAAAATGGAGTTTCTTTCATCTTTTGAATGAACTTTTGTTTATTTTAGTGCTTTGTTTTAATAAAATATCCAAGTTTTGCATTTTTCAATAAATTCGCATGTTGTGTTATGGAATGGATTCTGTATTTCGCATGTTTATTTTCAACTTTTTATAGCAAATTTTAATAATTCAGTGTCAAGCTTGCGATTTTAAACATAATATATGCGAAATTAAAAACACAAATGCGAAATTAAAAACACTAATATATGCGAAATTAAAAACACTAACAAGTTTAAATATTTAACATAAATCCATCATCAATCAAGTTTACTTTGGCTTTGCAAAATATCTACTCATCCTATCTGGGATTATCTTATCCAAATCTTTCATATACCTCTCTTTGTCTGGCCTTTTATCGAAAGCATTTGCCTTTTTAATTATTACTTGACGATGCATATTGTGTTCGGATAGAATGATTTTATTGAGATATTTGTGCCTTAGGAGATGAAGTTGTGAATTCTGTCTGTTGTTTACTTCATCTTCTTTCACAAATCCAGTCACCCATGGTTTTTGGTCTCCTTTGTATGTTTCCATGTGACGCATCGTAAACACTCCACAGTCTACGCCGTTATTCTTCGTCCTCCAATCCATTTCTTTTCTTTCTATAACTGAGTTTGCAAGTTCTTTTATAGCCGGTGTTGGTTTTAAAGCCTTTTCTAGGTATAAAACCAATACCCTTCGCTGTAACATAGCAACATTGTTGTAACACCCTAATTTTGTAATTGACTAAAGTCGCAGCGGAAACACGTACCATAAAATTTCTTTCCTTATAATTACCTTGACTTACTTAAAACTTCATTTTAATACAACTTTTTCACATGAAGTCATCAATTGACTCATTTACAATTAAATACATGACATGGGTTTTCTAAATTTCAACACCAACGTTCCCGTACAATCTGTCTTGTGACTCGATCCTCGATCTCTAATCCTTGAAGATCCTCATGACTCGTACAACCTGCACTCACCACATTCATTCATACATTAGCACACATTATATAAACAAGATTCATTCACGAACACTTCACTATTCGTCATTTTTTTTAAAACTTTAAGCATTACATCTGCGTATCCATTTCCTGGTGAGGCTTCAGTAATGTACCTGCATTACATTTCATTCTCAAGGTACACCATTAAAACGTTAACACTCAACGTGTCTAAATCATGCTTACATACATACTTACATACAAACATACATTCACATCTAGATACATACATATCTTTCCTACAACTTTACATACATGTATACACTCATACATGTCTTTACACATACATATATACACAATTACATACATACATACATACATACCTTTCCTACATCTTTACATTCATGCATACACTCATACATATTTTATACATACGTACGTTCACATCTACATATATACATACCTTTCTTACATCTTTACATACATGCATACACTCATACATACCTTTATACATACTTACATACACATCTACATACGTACATACCTTTCTTACATCTTTACATACATGCATACACTCATACATACCTTTATACATACATACATACACATCTACATACGTACATACCTTTCCTACATCTTCACATACACCCATATCCACATCATCACGCACACTCGTGACATTATACATCTATACATGCATACATCCCTACTTGTACACCTTTCAAACTCATACATGTCTACTCTCATACATACCGTCATATAACCACGTACTTGCTCACATACTTATAAACATACATTCATACATAACTACACATGTTCAGACACTTAAACTTATAAAAACGTGGGTTTAATTAGTCGTACGTAACTTGAAACGCGTTTAAAACGAGTTCACAATACAAAACAGAGCAAACGAACAGTTTTCGCCAATCAGCCACCCACCTATATATTTACCTTTGCCTTTCTACTTATATCGCTCCATGTATATATACATACACGCTTATCGCATCCCATAAACATTCTATAATAAGCTTAGAATACGATTCGGGACTCCTTTTCGGTTACGGGACTGTTCTGTACGAATTCTGCACATTATACTGAACTGGCAGCTGATGCACGGCCATGCGTCCAACCGCACGACCGTGCAGTGGCAACTGATGCACGGCCATGCATCCAACCGCATGACCATGCAGTTCCTACGACGATGGGGGCACTGGCAGTGCACAAGCTAGTGCAATGATTTGCTCGAAATCGCACGACCATGCGGCCAAGCGCACGACCATGCGGCCAAGAGCATGACCATGCGCCATTTCGCTGCAGATCCGTTTCAATGTCCGAAAATGCTAAAACTTGCATAACTTTCGAACCGTTTACCCGTTTAACCTCCCGTTTCTTCCCACATGCTTGTAAATTCACATTCTACCATATGGACTTAAAATCTTACCTCCGGATTACGGAAATTCTTAACTTACATACATTCGACTTAACTATTTTCTAACTATTTGACCCGTTAAGGGTATTCGCGCATTAATTGGTCTATGACTAACCAAACCATCATCCCCACTTCCATACTTGTCCAAAACATTACTCTAATCGAATAACTTGCTTCTAAACCACTTTTAAGTTCGTTTACCCCAAAATACCCATCAAGGGCATTTTGGTCAACCTTAAACCCATCATTTACGACGAAAGACTTTAACACATATTTGACCTCAAACATCATATTTAATTCATTACAACACTTTATTACTTACTTGTACTACGAAGTGATTACGGAAATCACTTACCTTATGCGTCCATGCTCGTATCCGATTCCTTGCCTCTTCTTGACCCGTTAACACCTCATGCTTGAGTCCGTCTCGACGTGATTCCTATACCTTCATTTCATCGAAATCACGCTCTTATTAGCATACACCTTTGTACATGTAACAATCATACCTCTCGTATAATTCACACTTAACTTTCCTTAGTCATTTCTAACAAGCATTAAAATACATAATCAACTTCATATCATCATATCCGTATATGTTAAACTCATATAACTCATCAAGTCATTACATTTAACACGGATTGCTATAACATGTACCATACGACTTCCCATCAACCTACATTTACGACAATGAGTCAAATCATGTTTCTTATACTTAGTTGACTTTCAAAAGTCAACTATTAACCATACTCAACTATCGACTTATCATCGTATACCCGTAACATCATAATCGACTATACGTACGACACTATATACATTTCATCATACACTTGATGTGAGTACTACCTTTTAAGCATAACGTACAACTATTTCATGCACAATTCTTCTAAACTCATACATAACCCATCAAAACCAACTACTAATCATCATGTATCATTCCAAATGAACATTAAACATAACATCATCATATTCCTATACTTTCATCTAACAATAATTCATCATACCCACATAATGCATAAATCTTTCAACAAGACTTGAACATAGGAGGTGATTCTAGTCATCATCTTCACCCTAACTAACGGGTGTCACCTCTAAACATCAAATTAACGCAAACCATTCATAACCCATGTTCTATATGATGATTATAACACATACCAATGCTCAATTTCACTTGAACTCACGGATTAGAACATAACCCATTTTACACATGATCACCAATCTTAGATTTTCGACATACCTTATGATCCCCTCGTGTTGGAGATCATTAATCCATGCTCGGTTATGGATTTGAGCTTCATCTTGCCTTCCGATTTGAGCATAAAGATGGAACTAGGGTTTGAGGCTCCATGGGAGTCTCCTGATCCTTCTTGAACACGCACGTATGTGTGTGTTTGTGTGTTTTTTAGTTATTTTATAACTTAACTTTCATTTGTTCCATTTTAGCCCCTCGGGTTTACTTTTAAAACATAACTGACACTACTAAAATCATTTAATACTTTTAACCATACTCTTAACTAGGTTAAATAGCCTAGTTATTTATTTCCTGACATGTCACATAATAACATACAACAAATATTAACATTCAAATTTTGGGGCGTTACAAGTCTACCCCCCTTAAACAAGGTTTCGTCCCCGAAACCTTTCTCACTTTCATCGAACACACATTATCTTTTCTTCCAGTCTATCCATAAGACCACTAACCCTTACTTTTCTGATCATTCTTTCCTATTTCATTTGCATTTTCATTTACTTGACCTGTCAATAACTGGTCATTACACATACTCTTCCATCCTTTAATATGATCCATTCTTAATGGATCTAATTACTCCATCTCACCTCTAAAAATTTACATTCTCTACATACTTTGTATAACATTCAACTTTTGTTTTGTTACCACCACAAAACTTACTATTTCATAGTCACACCTACGTGCTTAACTCTAACGTTAATCTTACTCTACGTTTTCGACAGTTACGTATACCTTGCATACCTTTATATTATCTTTAAATCATTTCGTTCATTTTACATTACTATTACTTTCTCTTCATGCATTACTTAGTTCACGTATATAAATAGTTCATATTTCTCCAATCATGAGTTAAACATTTTACTAACCTCTTTTTCATTTCCCAAACCACGATCTGCAACCCAGATCGATCATCTTCTCCTCGAGTACTAACTGTATAGGCCAACTTTCATTCCTTCGTGTAATGAGCTTCCGCTCGTGCACGTCCTTTCACCAATACGATTGGTTTCATCACATCACTAATCCAACATTATCACCAACAACATCAACGGTTAGCATATATCATTCAATCATTCATTACACTAGGTGATTACCCATCTATAACTCTTCTACAATTTCCTACGTACATGCTATAACACATTCCATACTTCATTCCTTACATACAATTCTTTTACTCTAGTTACTTATTTCGTCACCCTTGCGGTTTGACCCTTCAAGTCCCACTGACATCTCTTACTTATCATAGATGCATCGAGGTACACGTTCGTGCTTCTTTCCATTCATACTTACTTGAAAAGACATTCATTACATTATTCTGGTACTCGTGACCAAGCTTACCCTTCTTATTCATACTTAACTTATTGTCCGGGTGGTAGCTCGCCTTACATTATGACTCCCACGAGTCGATTACTAACACATCTAACTCATCCCGGTTTCAAAACTTCTTTCTTTCATTTTAAAATTAAAATTTGGGTTTGCGTGCCAATCCTAATCATTCTTTCATCCAGTTACTTTACACTTACTCACATGATTCGTTTGACACAAACACGGTCAAACTATTGACACATCGCGATGTGGGCTATTTTCATCATTTCTATATTTTAACTCGTCCTTCGGACGCAATCATAGCATCCATACCTTTCATTATTTCTATGTTTTGAATCCGTCTAGCGATTTCGAACATTCTCTTCATGCATTTCATACCTTGAATCCGTCTCACGGATTCAAACATATCATTCATGCCTTTCATCCTTGAATCCGTCTCACGGATTCAAACATTGCATTCATAACTTTCATTCCCTGAATCCATCTCCCGGATTCAGACATATTATTCATATCTTTCCTTCCTTGAATCCGTCTCATGGATTCAAATCATTTCATTCATACATTGCATTCCTTGAATCCATCTCGTGGATTCAAACATTTCATTCATACATATCATTCATATCTTGTTGATCCGTACCTTCTTACGGATTCAACATTCTTCATTTTTTTTATCACTCATACTTTTCATTCCTACATAGTACTCTCAACTTCCCGAGAGTCTTAATTCCCATTTCCCCCACACGCCCGCCTGCTACCCAACTTTACCGGACATACCTGTAACAATTATCATAATCTCACGAACGTCATACGTTTCTCGTGTACTGGCCAGGTACGCAATCCACATAGTAGTTTCGTGCCTTCATGTAATTGTCACCTTATGTCCGTAGACTTAGGTTTCGGCGCGTGTATCACTTTCAGTACCTCATTACATACAATCCTTGTCTTTCATTTAAAACTTTTCCTTCCTTTAATGAACTTTACCATTGCTTACATCCTTACATTAAATTCACATACCTGGGCTCATTTGCCTACTTGTCTTATTACCTCTTTGCCTACCTTAGTATTCATTCTAGGCTGCATTCACGGATCATCCTCTTCCAACACTTATGCTTACCTTGCACATACAAAACCGTCAGTTTTGTTATACGTATACATAAATGCATACTTTCATCAACCCTTTACCTTTGGATCTTGATCGAGTCTTGGATTGTACGGATTTCTTATCTCAAGAGCACACAAGTTTGAGTTCAAGTACTTACCTTCTCGTACTTGATTCCCTCAAACCAGGGCTCTGATACCAACTTGTAACACCCTAATTTTGTAATTGACTAAAGTCGCAGCGGAAACACGTACCATAAAATTTCTTTCCTTATAATTACCTTGACTTACTTAAAACTTCATTTTAATACAACTTTTTCACATGAAGTCATCAATTGACTCATTTACAATTAAATACATGACATGGGTTTTCTAAATTTCAACACCAACGTTCCCGTACAATCTGTCTTGTGACTCGATCCTCGATCTCTAATCCTTGAAGATCCTCATGACTCGTACAACCTGCACTCACCACATTCATTCATACATTAGCACACATTATATAAACAAGATTCATTCACGAACACTTCACTATTCGTCATTTTTTTTAAAACTTTAAGCATTACATCTGCGTATCCATTTCCTGGTGAGGCTTCAGTAATGTACCTGCATTACTTTTCATTCTCAAGGTACACCATTAAAACGTTAACACTCAACGTGTCTAAATCATGCTTACATACATACTTACATACAAACATACATTCACATCTAGATACATACATATCTTTCCTACAACTTTACATACATGTATACACTCATACATGTCTTTACACATACATACATACACAATTACATACATACATACATACATACATACATACCTTTCCTACATCTTTACATTCATGCATACACTCATACATATCTTTATACATACGTACGTTCACATCTACATATATACATACCTTTCTTACATCTTTACATACATGCATACACTCATACATACCTTTATACATACTTACATACACATCTACATACGTACATACCTTTCTTACATCTTTACATACATGCATACACTCATACATACCTTTATACATACATACATACACATCTACATACGTACATACCTTTCCTACATCTTCACATACACCCATATCCACATCATCACGCACACTCGTGACATTATACATCTATACATGCATACATCCCTACTTGTACACCTTTCAAACTCATACATGTCTACTCTCATACATACCGTCATATAACCACGTACTTGCTCACATACTTATAAACATACATTCATACATAACTACACATGTTCAGACACTTAAACTTATAAAAACGTGGGTTTAATTAGTCGTACGTAACTTGAAACGCGTTTAAAACGAGTTCACAATACAAAACAGAGCAAACGAACAGTTTTCGCCAATCAGCCACCCACCTATATATTTACCTTTGCCTTTCTACTTATATCGCTCCATGTATATATACATACACGCTTATCGCATCCCATAAACATTCTATAATAAGCTTAGAATACGATTCGGGACTCCTTTTCGGTTACGGGACTGTTCTGTACGAATTCTGCACATTATACTGAACTGGCAGCTGATGCACGGCCATGCGTCCAACCGCACGACCGTGCAGTGGCAACTGATGCACGGCCATGCATCCAACCGCACGACCGTGCAGTTCCTACGACGATGGGGGCACTGGCAGTGCACAAGCTAGTGCAATGATTTGCTCGAAATCGCACGACCATGCGGCCAAGCGCACGACCATGCGGCCAAGAGCATGACCATGCGCCATTTCACTGCAGATCCGTTTCAATGTCCGAAAATGCTAAAACTTGCATAACTTTCGAACCGTTTACCCGTTTAACCTCCCGTTTCTTCCCACATGCTTGTAAATTCACATTCTACCATATGGACTTAAAATCTTACCTCCGGATTACGGAAATTCTTAACTTACATACATTCGACTTAACTATTTTCTAACTATTTGACCCGTTAAGGGTATTCGCGCATTAATTGGTCTATGACTAACCAAACCATCATCCCCACTTCCATACTTGTCCAAAACATTACTCTAATCGAATAACTTGCTTCTAAACCACTTTTAAGTTCGTTTACCCCAAAATACCCATCAAGGGCATTTTGGTCAACCTTAAACCCATCATTTACGACGAAAGACTTTAACACATATTTGACCTCAAACATCATATTTAATTCATTACAACACTTTATTACTTACTTGTACTACGAAGTGATTACGGAAATCACTTACCTTATGCGTCCATGCTCGTATCCGATTCCTTGCCTCTTCTTGACCCGTTAACACCTCATGCTTGAGTCCGTCTCGACGTGATTCCTATACCTTCATTTCATCGAAATCACGCTCTTATTAGCATACACCTTTGTACATGTAACAATCATACCTCTCGTATAATTCACACTTAACTTTCCTTAGTCATTTCTAACAAGCATTAAAATACATAATCAACTTCATATCATCATATCCGTATATGTTAAACTCATATAACTCATCAAGTCATTACATTTAACACGGATTGCTATAACATGTACCATACGACTTCCCATCAACCTACATTTACGACAATGAGTCAAATCATGTTTCTTATACTTAGTTGACTTTCAAAAGTCAACTATTAACCATACTCAACTATCGACTTATCATCGTATACCCGTAACATCATAATCGACTATACGTACGACACTATATACATTTCATCATACACTTGATGTGAGTACTACCTTTTAAGCATAACGTACAACTATTTCATGCACAATTCTTCTAAACTCATACATAACCCATCAAAACCAACTACTAATCATCATGTATCATTCCAAATGAACATTAAACATAACATCATCATATTCCTATACTTTCATCTAACAATAATTCATCATACCCACATAATGCATAAATCTTTCAACAAGACTTGAACATAGGAGGTGATTCTAGTCATCATCTTCACCCTAACTAACGGGTGTCACCTCTAAACATCAAATTAACGCAAACCATTCATAACCCATGTTCTATATGATGATTATAACACATACCAATGCTCAATTTCACTTGAACTCACGGATTAGAACATAACCCATTTTACACATGATCACCAATCTTAGATTTTCGACATACCTTATGATCCCCTCGTGTTGGAGATCATTAATCCATGCTCGGTTATGGATTTGAGCTTCATCTTGCCTTCCGATTTGAGCATAAAGATGGAACTAGGGTTTGAGGCTCCATGGGAGTCTCCTGATCCTTCTTGAACACGCACGTATGTGTGTGTTTGTGTGTTTTTTAGTTATTTTATAACTTAACTTTCATTTGTTCCATTTTAGCCCCTCGGGTTTACTTTTAAAACATAACTGACACTACTAAAATCATTTAATACTTTTAACCATACTCTTAACTAGGTTAAATAGCCTAGTTATTTATTTCCTGACGTGTCACATAATAACATACAACAAATATTAACATTCAGATTTTGGGGCGTTACAATTGTGTTAGTAGCTTTTTACATAAAATATAACATGTATATGAATAAGTTTTTCTATTACCAGTGTGTCTGGAAGCCCCTTGTATCTATCCTTAAACTCTTGGTTAGCTGTTGAATTGTCAATCAGCTCAATTTTGCCAGATTTCAAGTTGAAGCACAAGACATAGAAGTGGTCACCTTGAAGTACTAGAATAAACACCAGGTCCACCGAATCAAGTTTTTTTACCTCATATCTCAGTAATATGTCTTCAAAATTTGAGGCAAATATCTTTAGTCGTTGGTTGTCTGTGTATTTCTCCTCGTCGTAAATCCGGCTGTATGTTATGTAATTAGAATCAAAGTTATGCAAACAATGTATTTTTTTCACATGCGAATAGTATATATACCACATGCGAAATTACAATAGTATGAGAAATTTTTTTTCACAGGAAAACTTTCTTCTATACTACATGCGATTTAGATATAATTAGCATGCGAAATCATTGAATATGCATTTACTGTTATAATTTCAAATGCCAAAATCTATATGAAAACATACCATCATTGTGCTAAACAAGAAGAGTCTGTATGGTGATGATTTTCTATCCCTCTTCTTCTCTTCAAGGTTTAGAACATCCACAAATGCATCTATTCCGTTCGATGCTACGTATGGACCCCTGTAGAAGCTTTCAAATATAGCTTTGAATGTGGCAACCTCAGTTTTCTATCAGTAAAATTCTTCTCTGCCAGTCATAAAATAAATAATTAGTATTTGTTGTGTGTATATATTTTAGATGTTTGTTAGTTGATATAAGTATTTTACTTACTCCATGCCTGCAAGTGTAGCAAATGTATACCGAATCACACACAATTCTTGAGTCAATAGTGCTTCGTGCATGTTTACCATTCTGTTGCAGTAAGGGGAACAAAATTTGTCTCCAAGCTCTGTACATCTGTTCTCAGCTCGGATTTTGGCTTGTTCTATTGTCTTATAAAGCAGTTCATTTAACCCTTTTGGTATAACTTGTTTGGGAACTTGCTTTGGCTTTGAGTTTTTTCTCCCCTTAGTTGGTTTTTTTTCTTTATCTTCTCCCAGACTGGGTCCCAGGCTCAAAAGCAACTCAACTGAATGCAATTCCTCAGTCGTTACCTGAGGGCATTCAACTTACGGTTCCTTCTCAACTTCCAGTTCCACTTCTGGCACTTTTTCTTGAACTTTTTGTTGAATGTTTTGTGTAGATTCTGCCAAGTTCACTGTTTCTTCGATAACAGTTTCGTTTTCACCACTTTTTGCATGCCAGAGTAATTTAAGAAATTCAATAATATGTGCTTTTTAATTTTTTTCCTAATATAAAGTGCTTTTTTACCTTTGGCAGGTGGTTTGTATTCGTATACATCCGTTTTCACAGTTTGAATGTTTGCAATAAGGGTGTTGTCACACCCCGATTTCCACGTGTCTCACCGATGGGCCCGGTGGGGGATTACCGTGACGATGTTGGCAACAATATAGTCAAACCACACAATTATATAATGCACAGCGGAAGCTTAAAGATAAATAAATATATTTCAACCTCTGATTGTAATATCAAATGTATTACAGAAGTCGAATGTATCCACAGCGGATCAAAATAAATAAATATTGTTCATTCAGATACGGCATCGAGTTTGCGAGACTATTCGTGATGCTTAGGCAGCTAATACCAGCCAATTTCGTCTAGCACCTGCACTTAATATTTTTGGGGAAAATACGTCAGTTTACACTGGTAAATACATTCAACTGACACATTTGAAAATGTTTATTAAAATTGATTTGAATGCACAAGGCACAAACTCTTTTATAACTTGGGAAAATTATAATAAAATCTTGTGAATGTTTTACATGTTCTTTTATGCATTCAGTAGCCCGGGTCGTGCCGGGTTAAAGATTTATAGACACACCACGTTTGCGTAAAACCGTAGTATAAAAACCAACGGCTACGTCTTTTAATTTAATGTCGACACTTTATACCAGGTGTACGCCTACACCGGGATGTCGATGGTCGTGGCCATTTCGTAAAATGATGCCAAGGATATCCGGGACAACGGTCATTAAACCCCCCAAAGGCTTATAAGCAACAAAACTGTTTAAATGAGCCGATCATATTATTTAATTAACCACCTAATCGATGGAAGAATATAATGCTCAATCAAGCGGTATTAATATACCGTAACCCAAGCCCATATAGGGGAAATAAGTTAAAGTATTTACCTTTGCAAGTATTAATCCTTAGTTAGATTAAATCACCGATAGCTTTTACTGGGGCTCCTTAATCTGGAACGAAGGTTTTAATTAACCTCTTAGAATCCTAACGGGTCTTTATATTGGCCGTAGCCTAGACCGGTTGGTTCCGATATATATAGATATGGTTTAATCGCGCGAAAGGCGAAAACCGAGAATGGATTGTGATTCTGCCCCAAACGAGTTCAGAGACTTGTATTATATGGGTTCAAGGTTCACACTCTGGATTTTGGGGTTCAAATAATATAATTTGTCCCGTATCGGCTAATTTATGAAAACTAGTTTCATAAGCCGAACCGTGCGCGCGATAGGCGAAACGGTTAACCATGAGAGTCGTACGCTTATTTCCTAAGTCAATATGCCTTAAATGGGTTGTGGTATCAGTAGGATACCTTCCGTGACGCCCGTAACGAGTTTAAGTTAATATTATGCCCCGTAGGGGTTTTTAAGGTCATTTTAAAGACTTTTAAAGGGCTTTTTGAGTTCTACAGGAAATCTGAGTTTCCCGAACAGCTTATAAAGCTTAAAATACTTTATTTATTATTTAAAATCATTAGCAACGGGAATCGGGTCAAAAGACCTTGTAGAACTCATGTTTTGGCCGAAAAGGGCATATTCGGTATTTACCGAACCGTAGCCATAACCGCAGGTTATGAGCGAGGTAAAAATTATTAAAAATCTTTAAAATTCCCAAAATATTATTTTAATACAGTGGGTAAAAGTTTTGGTGACGAAATCTTGGTTTAGATGGTCGTTATGCTAATTGCGCCGTTAATTACTAAAGTTTACTTTAATTGCGCTTTTTAGCATAACTCTCATTCTAGACCTCGGATTGACGTGAAACTTTAAGGACATGCTTATAATTTAATAAGCAAGGTTATGGTCCGTTCACGTGTCCGAAATACTCGTTTTAATTTCAAAAGGCCGTTACGGTCAACTTTTAGGTGAATGACGGAAATGCGCAAAAGACTCGGATAACTCATGAACCGATCACAGAGGTTGATACCATCATGTAACCTGGTCCTAAGAGAGTCCTAAGGTATATCTATACCTCACTAAAACGGGTCAGAACTGAAGTCAAAGCAAAAGTCAAACTTTTGCGACATACGGCTCCGAACCGGTTCAATATAGCAAATGGTCGATTCAAACGAGCGCAAACAAGTTTATATACTTATTATCATGTTTCATAAGTGTCAAAACAGGTTTCATAACATATACATTACAGATTATGCATAAATCGCTAAAATAGCTTTCTGTTGACTTTTTAACCGCACGTTTGACTCGATATTTGACATAGTTAGAGTGGTGATCAGGGGGAACCCTTTTAGAGGTTTATTACCCACATAATTACCTACTCAAAACTACTTTTGATCCGTCATAAGACTGAACCATTTGCAAGTTATTGTAATGACAACCGTTAGTTACGACGGTTGTGTTTATAGGCTAAAACTATGGAAATGTAAGACCAAAATGGTTGTGAACGACTTACAGAAGTTCTTTCTTGCTTATAGAGCAGAGATGGATGCTAGAGAGCTCTTGGAATGATCAGATGAATGTGTTTTGTGTTGTGTGAATGTTATGCACATAATGTGGCTATTTATAGCCAAAGAAAGCTCTCTAGATCACTACACAACAACCTACACTGATCATGATGATGGGTAGATGTCTCCTGAGTGATATGGGTCGAGTAGGGGGCGCCCATGCCTCATTTATTGGAGATTGATCGTTCATAATGCTCAAAAGTCAAGAAAACACCAACTTTCTGCATCTGGGCACTTTACGCGACCCGCATGGGAGTTCCCATGCACTTTTACGCGGGTCGCCTGAGTTTAAGAAATCAGACGCGTATTTGAGATGGCTCGCGGCCCGCCTCAACTTAAGCTTAAACTTCACGCGGGTCGCGAGAGGTTTGTTTTTCAGATTTTTAAAATCTTTTGTCATGATTACGAAATCCTGGTAATTAATAACGAAATCTTTCGTAATGATTTACCTGACCTTTCGGGTTTGAAGGGGTTTGCGGTTTGGCCCTCGGTTATTTACCGATAGGGGCCTCGTGTTATTTACCCGCATTATAAAGTCCCCGGTTAGTTTATTAATTATTTGGAAAGCCTTAACTTTCACTGTTGACGCTTTTAACCCTTCTCTTACGAATTTGAGTATAACTTTCTCGTTTTAAGACGGAACTTCGCGGAATTTATAGAGTATATTCTAGTGAGCGTATAATACTGTTACGAAGCCTTGGGAACGTTAAAGGGTCACTCAGAGGTATAATTAAACATGTTGGCACAGTTAACCCCTGTAGCTTGTAATCTCTCACTTTCTTCCGCGTTTCGCTTCCGTACGATCTATGATTTATTCGTTTGAAGGTACAAGCATTTATTCAGGGTTATTATACAGTATATTTACCCTTGTTGACCTTTATAACCCTCGAGTTTATATACTTTCAAGGTTTGTCAAAATTTGTCCTTTATTTATTATCAATGCCACGTGTAAACTAATGACACGTGTTAACACATCATTGGACACAAAAATTCGAGGTGTTACATCCTCACCCCCTTAAAATAAATCTCGACCCGAGATTTACTCAAATAAATAGGGGTACTTTTCTTTCATTGTAGCTTCGACTTCCCACGTATATTCAGGACCTCTACGAGCATCCATTTGACTTTTACAATCGGTACGTGCTTTCTGCGAAGCTTCTTTACCTGTCGATCCTCAATCGACAAAGGTTTTTCTATGAATTTTAAGCTCTCATCTATATGCACATCTGTGTGTGGAATCACCAATGATTCATCGGCGAAGCACTTTTTGAGATTGCAGATGTGGAACACATTGTGAATTCCATTGAGCTCTTCAGGCAAGTTCAACTTATAGGCGACTGACCCGACCCTTTCAATGACCTCAAAAGGTCCTATGTATCTCGGACTCAGTTTGCCTTTCTTGCCGAATCGCATCACCCCCTTCCAGGGTGATACCTTAAGCAACACTTTTTCACCTACTTCGAAGTGAAGATCCTTACGCTTTGGATCAGCGTAGCTCTTCTGCCTATCGCGTGCAGCCTTGAGACGTTCCCGGATCTGGACAATCTTGTCCGTTGTCTGGAAAACAATCTCTGGTCCTGATAATTGGACCTCTCCTACTTCCGCCCAACAAACAGGCGATCTACATTTCCTACCGTATAGTGCCTCAAAAGGCGCAGCCTTTATGCTGGTGTGGTAGCTATTATTGTAGGAGAATTCGATCAGGGGTAGGTTTTTATCCCAGTTACCACCTAAATCGATCGCACATGCACGAAGCATGTCTTCTAGCGTTTGGATAGTACGCTCACTTTGACCGTCCGTCTGTGGATGGTAAGCCGTACTAAAGTTCAAACGCGTGCCCAAAGATTGCTGGAAACTTTTCCAGAAGTGAGATGTGTATCTAGTATCCCTGACGGAGATAATAGACACAGGTATGCCGTGTAAGGCTACAATCTTATCAACATAAAGTTGGGCTAACATATCGGAGCTATACGTCTCCTTGATGGGTAGAAAATGAGCTGATTTAGTCAGCCTATCGACTATGACCCATATTGTATCGTTTCCTTTCCTGGTTTTGGGTAACTTGGTTATGAAGTCCATAGTTACGCATTCCCACTTCCACTCGGGAAGTTCAGGCTGTTGTAGCAAGCCAGACGGCTTTTGGTGCTCGGCTTTGACTTGAGCACAAGTCAAGCACTTTGCTACATGGGCGGCTACAGACTTTTTCAAGCCTATCCACCAATAGTTTGCCTTTAAGTCTTGGTACATCTTGTCAGCACCAGGATGGACTGAGTATTTGGAACTATGGGCTTCGTGGAGGATAACATCTCGTAGTCCTCCATAAATCGGAACCCATATACGTCCGTTCAGCCTAAGAATTCCATCCTTGCTAAGAGTCAACTGCTCCTCAGTTACTCCCAGCTTTTCATTAGGGTAATTAGCTTCCAACACAGCCTCTCGCTGTGCAGCCAAAATCCTTTCAATTAAATTGTTCTTGACTTCAATGCTCTTGGCATTGATTCGAATAGGTTTTACCCTTTCTTTTCTGCTCAAGGCATCGGCGACTACATTCGCCTTGCCGGGATGGTACCTGATCTCGCAATCATAGTCATTCAGGGTCTCCATCCAACGGCGCTGCCTCATGTTCAACTCCTTCTGGTTGAACAGGTGCTGGAGGCTTTTGTGATCAGAATAAATCACAAATTTAATACCATAAAGGTAATGCCTCCATAATTTCAGTGCAAATACAACGGCACCCAACTCCAAATCATGGGTGGTGTAATTCTTTTCGTGCACCTTTAATTGCCTTGAAGCATAGGCAATCACCTTGCCCTTCTGCATAAGCACACACCCCATGCCTGTGTGTGATGCATCGCAGTAAACTACAAATTCATCTGTGCCCTCTGGCAATGTCAGCACAGGTGCGTTGCTTAGCTTTTGCTTCAGTATTTCGAAGGACTCTTGCTGCTTTGGGCCCCAAATATACTTTTCTTTCTTCTTGGTCAAGGAAGTCAAGGGCGCAGCAATCCTCGAAAAATTTTCAATAAATCTCCGGTAGTATCCTGCTAACCCCAGGAAACTACGGATTTCGGTAGGCGTCTTTGGCTCTTGCCAGTTCATGACCGCTTCTACCTTAGCGGGATCCACTTGGATACCACGCTCGCTCACAACGTGACCTAAAAATTGGACCTCTCGTAGCCAGAATTCACATTTCGAGAATTTGGCGTAGAGTTTCTCACGTTGTAGTAATTCGAGAATGCAACGGAGGTGCTTCTCGTGGTCAGCTTGGTTCTTGGAATAGATAAGGATATCGTCGATGAATACTATGACGAATTTGTCCAAGTACGGCTTGCAAACGCGATTCATGAGATCCATGAACGCAGCCGGTGCATTTGTGAGCCCAAAAGGCATCACTAGGAACTCGTAATGACCATAGCGAGTCCTAAATGCTGTCTTATGTACATCTTCATCTCTGACCCTTAGCTGATGATAACCCGACCTCAAGTCGATCTTGGAGAAGTAGCTTGCTCCTTGCAGCTGATCGAATAGATCATCGATCCTTGGTAGAGGATATCTATTCTTTATGGTAACTTTATTTAGTTCTCGATAGTCGATGCACAACCGCATCGATCCGTCCTTCTTTTTTACAAATAGGACAGGAGCTCCCCAGGGAGATGAACTAGGTCTGATAAAACCTTTCGCCAGCAGTTCATCCAACTGGGTCCTCAGTTCTTTCATTTCCGTCGGAGCTAATCTGTAAGGTGCTCTTGCTATCGGAGCTGCTCCAGGAATGATGTCAATTCTGAACTCCACTTGTCTATCTGGCGGCAAACCAGGTAGTTCTTCGGGAAAAACTTCGGGATATTCAGAAATGACAGGAAGATCCTCGATCTTCGGCTTAGGTTCTTCTATTATCACCTGAGCCATGTAAATTACACAGCCTCTGTTCAAACACCTTGAAGCTTTCAGCATAGATACGTCTTCGGGCAATCCGTATTGCGTATCTCCTCGAATGGTAAGAGATTCACCACTCGGAGTCTTTAATACTATATGCCTTTTGCCGCAAATGATTTGGGCCTGATTACGAGATAACCAGTCCATGCCTAGCACAATGTCAAAACCCGCTAATTTGAAGGGAAGTAGAGATAAAGGAAAAGAATGGTTCTTAATGGACATTTCACATCCTTCTAAAACAGTTGAGACGGTTTCTATCGTGCCGTCTGCTAACTCTACTTCGTATTTCGCATCAAGGGTTTTGATAGGCATATTTAGTAGTTGGCAAAATTTCTGGTCTACAAAGGATTTATCAGCGCCAGAATCGAATAGTACTCTTGCAAATATATTATTTACGAGGAAAGTACCTGTAAGCACATTGTCGTCCTTAACCGCTTCCTTTGCATCCATGCGAAAAACTCTCGCATTTGACTTCTTTGTCTCTTCCGCCTTCTTGGCATACTTTGGGCAATTACTCTTGATGTGCCCTTTTTCATTACAACCATAGCAGGTTGCATCCTTGATCTTCTTGCACTCCACAGTCTTATGATCCTTGGACTTGCATAGTCCACAGGAAGGAGTCTTTTGATTGTGATTGTGAGTTAGATGCAAATCTGCATTTCCCAGAGTGGGGTTTCTTGCATATCTTGCAGTTGGGCCTTTCACCAGCTTGCCCATCCTTCTTTGCCTCCGACCCTCTATTGCCTTCACCGCTTCCACGGTGCTTCTTCCCTGATCTTCGTGAGGTATCATCCTCACGTTTTCTCTTCTCAGCCTCCTTGTTCCTTAGTGTCCTCAGACGGACAGCGTCTAAAGTTAGAGACAAGGAGAGGTCAGTAACTGACCTGAAGGTCGTCGGCCGAGAAGCCTTTACGCTAGCCTTTATTGCAGGCTCTAATCCCCCAATGAAACGGGCGATTCTTCTGGGTTCTGGTGTCACAAGGTATGGAACTAGACGAGACATGGTATTGAAACTCGTCAAATACGCCTGGCAGTCCAGGTTCGTCATCACCAGTGAGACAAAATCAGCCTCTATCTTCTCAACCTCGTGCTGAGGGCAGTAGTTTTCTTTAATGAGAGCAATAAATTCCTCCCATGTCATCTTGTACAAAGCAGACTTACCAGATGCCTGCACCAACGCCCTCCACCATGCCAGGGCCTCGCCCTTAAAAGACTGGGACACATACTTCACCACATCCCTCGCTGCACACCCGCTGATGTCCACTATAGTGTCCATCTCATCCAGCCAGGTGATGCAATCAACAGCACCTTTCTCCCCTGTAAATTCCCGGGGCTTACATGATACAAAGTATTTGTAGGTGCAACCCTTAGCACTGGATGCGTCAGTATATTCTCTATCGCGATGAACGCTGTGCTCAGTGGACGAGTGTTTGTCGTCATCTTTCTTGGGTTCAGAGGGTGGTTTGGAGTGTGTCTTTGGTTTAGAGGGTGGTTTTGACACGGTTCTGCCTTGGGACTCAGTATATTGACGATCAATAGCTGCCTGAACAGCATTGTCAATCAGAGCCTTCAGTTGTGCGCCTGTCAGATGCACTGGCGTATTGTCATAGTCAGCTTCATTTGTGTGGCTGTTCTCTCCATTGGGATCCGCCATTGTAACTTGAATCTGTTACAGAAGATAACAAAATTTTATTCAGGAGATTATTATATAATTGTCTTTTATGACAATTTGTCAACCATGGTACAGAGACCATATTTGGTTAACTTTTATTATTTCATTAAATATTAGGATTTGAATATATCCTATTTCAGCTATATAAATAGTATTGGCGGCATAAAGCCTAATCATGATGATGTTTTATAATATTAGCCGAGATTTCAGAGAATCAAAGGCATAGAGAATTGAACCGTAGTTCTTTTATCTCCTTCTGACAGGGAGTCATAGACTACCACTGCCTTTTGTCCTTATAAGACAATTATTACGGCCCACAGGCACTACACCTCTAATGGATGTTTTTAATATGGTTGACCCGTAGGCACTACATCTCTAATGGATGTTTTAATAATACTGGCCCGTAGGCTCTACATCACTAATGGATGTTTTAATAATACTGGCCCGTAGGCACTACATCACTAATGGATGTTTTAATATTATTGGCCCGTAGGCACTACATCACTAATGGATGTTTTAACATGGTTGGCCCGTAGGCACTACATCACTAATGGATGTTTTAATAATACTGATCACCTTCATTGGTGATTTAACCCACGATTTATAAATCATTTAGTTGGGTTTTGAAATCCTTAAAGGATTATTGTATAAGAATGACGTGCGTGATTTTAACGAATCACATCTGCCATGATCGTTAACATGTGTACAGAGGTTAACAGGGAATCAGAATCTTTTCAATTAGGTCGTACCATCTTGACTGGATCTTAAAAGACACCAAGCTAGGTTTCACCTTTTAAGATTCTTTATTTAGGCAGATCAATATAAAAGGAATGGTTTTGATTTATTTTATACATATTAAAACAAAACTCATAACATACATTCCATAATCTCAAATACAATTACATATTGCCCTAAACGGGTCTTTCAGATAGTACATACCCCCATAGGAGTTTAAAATAAGTGACAAGTCCACGCAGGGACTAGTACAAGATAGGTGTCCATGCAAGGACTAAAAGATAAGTCCACGTAGGGACTGAAAT
This sequence comes from Helianthus annuus, assembly GCF_002127325.2. NCBI lineage: Eukaryota > Viridiplantae > Streptophyta > Magnoliopsida > Asterales > Asteraceae > Helianthus > Helianthus annuus. The sequence continues at coordinate 14,633,828 of NC_035437.2, read as the reverse complement.
ACGATAAGTGTCCACGCAGGGACTTATTTCAAAGTAGAAATTACATTAGTACAACTATTAAGGGCTAATGGTCACGTTT